>NW_019384342.1:499319-504436 GCF_000671375.1 Centruroides sculpturatus
GGACCCCAAAACTTAAACATTTTATTAAAAAATACGATAAAAATTTTTGATTTAATGGAAAATTATAATACAGAACTGAACAGAAGAAATCCTAGGTTAAAAAATACATATATACATGTGTTTGTATATGTGTATAGGATAATAAATACGCATTTTTATAATCGCGATCCAAATATAAATACACTAAAATATGTTTTGATCATGATGATTTGTTTAATTCGATTTTATGTAGATTATCTGGATTAAATCTACTTCTTTTACGTATAACTCATTCTGAAATGTGGCGGCCTCTATTGGGCAACGTTTATTTAATACAAGACAATTTTGCTTTATTACATTTTTCACTCACTCTCTGAAACAAGATATTTGTTATATCTTGGTTTTCATATGTCTAAAATAATCGATTTAATAATAAAAAATTCTATAATTTGAATATTAAATTGTACAAAAATTATACACTTTAATGAGAAAATGTTGTTATAAATTTAATAAATGTAACTAAAATCTTGAATTATTATTTTTGAATCATTATATGAAGAAAGATTCAAATTGCAAACACTTTAATTTATCATTTTTAATCGTTTATAAATTGTAAATTAGCATGTTTTTATATTTTATACATTTTTCCCCCCTAAACAAATATTAATTTTAACCAAAAAAAATTGTCTTGATAAATAATAAAGGCCTGAATTGATTATATACATAAAATATAAAATAAACACTTAAAAACAACCGTCCTAATTACTTTTACTATTGCGAAAAATGTTAATAATTGTCCATTCATAAATAACAAGGAAGGTAGAAACCACAATTTAAAAAAAAGCATTCGTGTTTTCTTAAGCATTCAAAAAATTTTGGTTAAGTATTTGTTATTCGTGATTTACCATCCTGAATTATGCCTTGTCGGAAATCTTGAATATTTTAAATAGACACATAAATAATAAACTAAATAATTTGTAATTTCTTATGTATTTTTATTACTAAAATTATTTGTTCATCATTAGATAATTTCGCAATTTGTTTAAGTCGTTATCGTAGAATATTATCAAACACATTATTCTAATTATTAAATAAAGTTATTTTTAGTTATTTTCTCGAAAATTATTCTTGACACAATTTTGATATTGGTCGTTTCAAGATTTTCACGTTACTATAAAAATAGCGGTGCATTTATAACCTATGATTCAGATGGCCAAATGATTAAAAATAAGGCGTCAGGCTTTGGTTAAGGTACAGCTCAGAGTCCGGACAGTTGAAAAACCTCAGGAATTTTTCATGGAAAAGTCTGTCCCAGATATGTTGGGCGCCGTCCCTCACTCCCAATGTGGGTCTAGCCGAACCCATGATGGGTATGATTAAAAGGTCTTCTTAGTGATCATAGGGCGAGCAGAGTAAAAAAACAAGATCATAATTGAAATTAAAATAATTGTATAAAGTAGTCATTGTAATTTGGATATAATTTTATTAATGGGGTCTCGTGGCGGCTGCTGTTCAGTAGGACACGCGGTATGCAAATTGAGGACGACGATCGGCGACTTCATGCGCATTTGAATGTTTGCGCGAAATAAACATGCACTGTAGGCCACAAAGAAGCCTTGCAAGTGTTTGTACTGTACTGAGATTTTTGTTTTGTTTCAGCCATGTCTTCCGCTGAGAAATTAGATAGATTTTCATTGATGTAAAAATATAAATTATTTCATTTCAAAAGTATAAATTAAATATGTTAAATTTTATCCAAATCGGTTCATCGCTCTTTCAGATATTAATGATCCAAATTTTTAACGTTAAATTAAGTCACTATGCAATAATAAAATTTTATTCTTGTTGAGAGAGGATCCATTGTTCACTCGTGCGATTATTTATTGCGAGTGCTTTTTCGAGTTTTGCTTCATTTTCGGTGATTGTTTAAGTAAGTTTAAACTACGATTTTTCTAGATTTAAATACTTTTAACTTTGATAAGCAAAATACAGTAGAGCGTCGTTTATCCGAAAGTCGGTTAACCGAAAGAATTCCAGTCGGCAAATTTAAATTTTTGCTAGCGCTATGGCGCTGCAATCTTTGGCTATATCTTGGACTACTCCAATATTTTTTTGTTGGTGTGTGTTTTAGCTGGCAGCACTGGCACTTTTGTGGTGTTTTTCTGAGGACTGTGTGTGGTGCTGAATTGAACGTTTTTGATACTAGATCAACTTCTAAAATACAGTTGTCCCTTGATAATCCGACAGGTATGGGTCCGGATTACCGAAAATAATTACATATTTCGCATTGTTTTGCTAGCAGTAACTTACAATATTCTCTACTCCAACTGTTCGAACAGAACTGCTCACATAAAACACACGAAATGTGTGTCATCGTGTAAAAATTGGATGGGGAGATTCACATCGCGACATGCTTCTGTGCAAGCAGACACGTAACGGGGACGGGTACCTTGAGGGGAGGTGCGTCGGACTACTGAGCATGTCGGATTAAAAAACGTCGGACTATAGAGGGACAACTGTATATTTTTTTTGGTTTTTATATTTTTCAATATATTTATTTTGTTTGTACAAAATAAAGAAGTAATTTTTAACGATACAATAGCCACGATTATTATTTTGAAAAGTTTACGTTAGGCTTAACATCGACTAAAATTCAACGCGAAACGACACGGAACGGAGAAAAATTTCAACATGGGATAAGTTAATATATTTTTTCGTACATAATCGGTTATCCGAAAAATAAGTTATCCGAACAACCGTCCCCAATTGATTCGGATAAACGACGCTCTACTGTATCACAATTAGTGGCGGTGGCTTTCAAAAACATTTGATCGGTTCCTTCAGAGAAATCGGATCTTTTCATTTATTTTCGAGGAAGCCGATTCAGTCTTTTCAATGTTTATTTTCCAATCGAATTGTTAAAGCAAAATGAAGATTAATTAATAAATTACATAAAATACATTAAATCTGTTATATCTTAATTAATGCAAGTTCTGTTTACACAACAGTCGCTCATTTTTCTTTGCAGAATAAATAATTTCAAATAATTGAAGAAGTGACACACCTCGGACCATACTGAGCCCGAGGTTGGCGCCTCGTCTTTGCCTCGTGTAATACGGGTGCTTCCGAAAGATGCTGAGGAAAAGTACGTCAAACGGGTGGTCATCATAACTCCGGACGACAGCGCCTCGTCTCTCGTTCATTATCTGGAGTGGCGATACCCCGAAGTTTCGGAATGGACGGTTGAGACACGGTCATGTGAGACGGGACTCGACAGAAAGAAGTCCGAAGAAATCGTGGAAGAATCCGTCGAGCGTAAAAGGCCTTGGTGATAAAGATTGTTTTGCTGCTGGAAAACATAAACCTTTTCTCTGCCGAGACCATCTTGCACGGATTTTAACCTTCCATCGAATGTGACACAGCCATCTGGAAGTAACCTTTCACCCAAATATGACACAATCACCCGGAATTGACCTTTTACCTGGCTACGACTTAATCAACTGGACTTGACTTTCTATCCCAATTCACGGACAGATACTTCGACAGCATTCGCGATTCGTTCTTTCCCTTCGGTTAAAGTGTAAAGAACGACAACAGTGACGTCTACCGTGGCAAAGTGACAACGAAACGTTAAGCAGTGTTCTCGTGTTTAATTAAAGACTGTGTTTAAACGACTATAACTGGCCAAGGCAATTAATAATAAGCCTATACAGACTGTATTTCGATCGATGTTCTACTAGTAAAAAATTTTCACTATAAAATAACGGATATCGGTTACTAGAATGCACTAAACGTTGAACATTTCTATGTTGAACTTTAACCAAAATTACACATTTCAATCGATATATGTCCAACGCACAATTATAATTAGGCCTACTTCAACAATTAAAACTGTACATGGAATTTCCACGATTGTATATAAATTTTTACATTTAATTTATTAAATTTCATATTAGGTATGGATACTTGTTCGTGCGTAATTAATCACTACAAACAAGGTCACATATAATAAAAGATTAAAATTTATTACATACATGAATTATGGTGCGACTGTACAAGTTAAACACGGGAGCGATAATACATGCGTCTGGAGCGAGGTCCGAATCCAAAAGGAATGTGTTGTCATAGGTCAGGCTGCCAGGTCTGTTTAGTTCAGGGGTTCCTCCTTGTGGCGACTTTGGGATTTATCACCAAAACTGTCGCCACATTAGGCTAACTGTTTAAAGATTTGATATTTATCGAAGTTGGGCATTTTTACATCAATTTATAATCGTGTCTAGCCACGTA
Organism: Centruroides sculpturatus; assembly: GCF_000671375.1. Taxonomy (NCBI): domain Eukaryota; kingdom Metazoa; phylum Arthropoda; class Arachnida; order Scorpiones; family Buthidae; genus Centruroides; species Centruroides sculpturatus. Next base: position 503,586 of record NW_019384342.1, read on the forward strand.
AAAAGAAAGCTTAAAAACTTTTGTTCGATATTTTATTTTGATAAAAATCTTTTATTGTGTAGACGGTAGACGGTACCATGAAATGTAGTTGCTTATATACAGTGTTATGGGGATTGTGACTATTTTCATCTACACCAGTGGTCCCCAACCCCCGGGCCGCGGACCGGTACCGGTCCGTGGATCAAATGGTACCGGGCCGCCCAAGGAACATTAAATTATTTCCATTTTATTTACTATGGTATTTCCTCGGATTTGTGCGACTTTTAATGGAGACAGAACAACGGAATAAACTTTTTGAATGACAGCACCAAAATGAAGCTTTTTGCCGTTTTATATTATTATAAAACGGCAAAAAGCTTCATTTTGGTGCTGTAGATCAGCGGTCCCCAACCTTTCGATCGCCGCGGACCGGCCAACGTTTGATAATTTTACCGCGGCCCACTGAAGGGGGACGTTGATTGTTTATATTTTAGATTAATTTAATTTAATAATTTTAATTTAATTGTATTTAAAAATGCCTTTAAAGTAATATACAGTTACACCAAAAAATGAATATAATGTGATTTAAAATTTTAACTCACTAGTACGCTAAATCAATGAGAATCCTGAGTTTGTTTCTTTGCAACGAGACGGTTAATAGGTTAATCTGGGGGTAATAGGAGACAATGATACCCGAAGTGTGTTTCTTATGTCCAGTTTATTCCGTTGTTCTGTCTCCATTAAAAGTCGCACAAATCCGAGGAAATACCATAGTAAATAAAATGGAAATAATTTAATGTTCCTTGGGCGGCCCGGTACCATTTGATCCACGGACCGGTACCGGTCCGCGGCCCGGGGGTTGGGGACCACTG
>NW_019384342.1:505227-507729 GCF_000671375.1 Centruroides sculpturatus
TTTTTTGTCCTTTCCTATTTGTTTTTGGCTACATTAAAGCATTTTTTTGAAAATATACAGTAAGGTTCCATATTACCACCCGATTTTCTCTAAGCCTACTTTCGGACTTTTTGTACAAAAGCCTTCAAAAACCATACTTATAATTACACTAGCGAAAAATCCAATTAGGAACGTTTAGTTTACTAGTTACCGGTACTTTTCGCACAAAAACTGTGGTTGTAGTTATGATACCTTGTTTACAATTCACTAAAATGTAATTTGGGTTCCATAATACCACCTTCTCCTCTATATAAAATAATGAAGAATTATATGAAGAAAATTTTAAAATTTGTCGTTGAAAGATTAACATTAACGTGTAAAATATTACTTGTATAAGTTAGCCTTTAAAGCAACTAAAGGCAAAGTCTACTTGCTCAGCCATGTTGACCAAACAAGTTGGCATGTAGACAGGCAAATTTCTACAGATCAACTCAAATTGATAAAAATTTTCACATCACATACCTATTATAGACAGCAAATAAAAAATATATTGTATTAACTCTTTTTCAGCTTTTTATACGTCATAATTAGAACTCTCTAATGCCACGAGTCTTATTGTCTGTCACTAACTCACAATGCTGGAGTGCAATTTTTCGTCACAACGCTTATATTTTAGTGCTGTCTTGCTCTTGTACATCATACTTTTCCTGTTTACAATGGAGTTATGCTTGTCATCTATTTAACTCTGTTCAGGAGGAATTTTTTTTAATTAAATGACGTGGTTTCTGATCAAAACCAGACGTTCGTGTATAGCTAATCTGGACTTACTGCCACTACTCTTTCCATATCTGGTTTCGACTTTCATTTTTCTAACTTTGTTCTCGAGATTAAGAAAGAACAGACAGCGAACGCCGATGGAAATTTATAGATTTACAGTTTTTGAAAATTACAGTTCAATAATCTATATGTTAGATATATGGTCAATACCATATAAAGAATTTTCTGTTTAAAAATAAAATATTTTATTTAAAATCGTAGACCCAACATGTGTTTCAACAGCGCTTCTCAAACCATTTGTTTTCACTGACAGTTTTTTTTTTCATTCCAATCTTTTGAGGACCAGTATTTTTGTGAAATTAAATAACTATAAAAAGGAAATTTTCTCCTGAATGGAATAAAATAGATGGCCGGCATGACTCCATTGTTTAACAGGAAAAGTATGATGTACGGGAGCAAGACAGTACTAAAATTGAGAGCGTTGTGACGAAAAATTGCACTCCAGCATTGTGACCACGTCACAACAAATAATTGCTTGTTGTTATATAACTTTAGTTCAAATTTTGAAATAAAATCATTAGTTATATAAAATTACACAATTTGAAAAATTAGATAACAAATTTTAATTATTTATTTAGGATTGTAAGCATTTAATCTGAATTTCTAAGAAATTTGTTTATTTATTTGATAAAACTGCACTATAGAATGTTAAGGTGTCACCGGAAACGTAACTAATGCAATATTTGTCAAATTATGGTCAGCTGACTCTAAGCAGTCAAAAAAAGGAAATATAACGTCACTATCTATCACGTGATGCCTCAAAAATACAAGGCAAAAGAACGAATTATTTCGTGACAAGAGTAAGTTGACAGGAAACACGTCAGCGATGTCATTTGGCTGAGGTGAGTGACGTTTCGCGGCATTCTCGTCATCGAATGGCGTCGAAGTGGGGACATTTAATAAGCTTCCCCGTCCAACGTGATACTCCACAACCAAAACAAGCTTAAGTAATAATTAATAATTCGACTGCTTTTCTTGGTAGCTGGTATAATAAATAAACAGGCAGTTTACTTTCAGCCACATACAGTAATTCGATTTTAGGCATTGATGCTATGCTAACTATAAAGAAGTTTCAAACTTTAAATTTAAAAACTGCTTTTTCAGTCATTTTGTATTTGTTTTTGAAATCATTAATAATTTATAAATATTAAGGAAAAAAATTATTTATGAAATTAACAAAATATTTAGTTCTAGGCCTACATAAATACAATAATTAAAGTCAGCCAATGCTGTACCAATATTCACAACACTACATACCTACCTTGTTTTCATTTTCTTTCATCTTGACATCTGACTAGAAAAAAATTATTTTGAAACTACTACAATTTCATTGTCAAAAGTTTCTACAATTTTAATTACACAGATCAATGATTAAATTTCTGCTAATATGTACAGTACTTGCTAATGTAATTGATATTCTACTACAGTAGAACCTCGAAAACTCGGCCTAATGTGGACCGAAGGGTGGCCGAGTTTGTAAAAATGCCGGGTTATCGGGAATGGGGTTAAAAAAAATAAGTACGAGTGTTTCCTCAGAAAATACTGTACTGTACTTGTATGTATTGTTTACTTGAGAATATAACAGAGAATAAACTGCCCAAATACCCTTAAACAAAGGAAAAGTACGTCCTTTATGAAGGCATAGAGCCTTTACTACATGAAAATGAAAATTAATGAATACACTGT
>NW_019384342.1:508966-632325 GCF_000671375.1 Centruroides sculpturatus
TTATCATAAGGGTAAAAGAAGAAAGTGCTAAATTTGGTTTGAAGCTAAATGTAAAGAAAACTAAAGTAATGTCAACTAAAGAGTTAAAAGATTTCATTGTGGATGGTGAAAGAATTGAAGTGGTAGAAAGTTACATACTTTTGGGCTCAAAGATAGAAAGGAATGGAAGTTGTGAAGGAGAAATCAGGAGGAGAATTAATCTTGGCAGAACAGCCATGGCAAATCTCACCAAGATAATGAAAGATAAAGACATTTCCATTCATACTAAGAAAATAATTGTAGAAGCAATGGTTTTTCCTGTAACATTATATGGCTGTGAAAGCTGGACTCTAAGGAAAAAGGAAAGAAAAATGATAGATGCATTCGAATTATGGGTATGGAGAAGATTACTTAGAGTTCCATGGACAGAAAAGAAAACAAATATCTCAATTTTAGAAAAAATTAAGCCAAGCTTCTCCTTACAGTCAAGAATTTTAAAACAAAAATTGACCTATTTTGGACATGTGATGCGTAAAGAAGTTTCCCTAGAGAAGACTATTATGCTGGGAAAAGTGGAAGGTAGAAGGAAGAGGGGAAGGCAACGGATAAGATGGATAGAAAAAATAGAAAAAGTCACAGAAATGAAGCTGGAGGAGCTACGAGAAACAACAAGGGAAAGATCAAGATGGAGAAGACTCCATGAAGTCACCAGGAGTCGACGACGACTCGATGGAACTTAACAACAAATCGTAAATGCATTAGGACAGATTTTTATTCAAGAATAGAAATAGTCTAATATTATGGCTTTAGTTCAACTAGATTATATGTCTCAAATGATCCCCATTTTAAGCAAGGCCTAACCCACAATGATAACTGACTAGGTAGTCAGTTTGGATAATTAGACAGGGAAATGGGGTTTTGGCTCCCTAAAATGTGAAATGCTCCAAGAAAGTTTCCAAATAATAAAACCAAAGTGAAATTCTTAGGGACCAGTTCAAAAGAATTAGAATACTAGAACCAATTACACAATGATGGTGACGAACAGAACTCTTATTTTCATTTTTATCTTTTTCTGCTTTGTGGAAAATTGAGTATGATCCAGCTCATCTCCACACTGGAATGAAATTAATTGTTTGATAATATATTTTGAAATGTTAATACTTTTTTAAAATCCATTTTGCCCTGTGGATACTAAGAACGCCTTTTTTAACAAGACCATTATAAGTTTTGCCAGGCCCACAAGGGAACTGCCAGTTGGTGAGAGACAGGCCCCTTGAAAAATTACCCCAACATATACGGACGGACCATCCCTGAAAAATTCTTGGTGTTTTATGATATGTCCGGATTCGATTCCGAATTCCTTAGAGTGGCTGTTGCCATCTTAACTGTTCAGCCATCCAGCCGTCAAATTATCAATATCATCATGTCATTCTTTATCAATCTTATTATCAATATCTTGTTCTTTAGGTTTCAAGCCTCCGGCGAAGACAATGTTAGATCGTGTTTTTCGTTCAGATACAAATTATATTTATATTATTTCTGTAAGACATCGTATTTGACAATCGTCATTCAATTTGCTTTATATGCTTTATATACTAGGCTCAATAAAACTATTGTGTGATTTAAATCGTAACTAAGCAGTAAAATTTGATTAACATTAACAATCAATAATATCAATTTTTTAAATTTAAAAAATATACGATGTATCTAATTTAAATGTATTTGAAATCGAATGAAATTCTAACTCGAGTATTAAATATAAATATCCATGTTTAAATCTCTTTGTCAGCTCGTAAATTAATTTTTATCTTATATCCGATACCATCAGAAAAACGTGCGATGACTCAGAATGAAATATTCTTGAACAAAAATCAGATCCAAGATAGAGATTTGAGTCGAATGCGATTTGTAATGATAACGCCCATCCCGCTTTATTATCAACCCATTTGTACTTAGTGACACCATAGGGCACACCTGTTGACTCATCCGCTATTACCTGCCAGATACTCCCAAACAGGCGTCTGTTAAAATAGAAATTAATGAGTCTCTGCCTATTTAAGCAACTAAATATAATTGCTAGATAAATCAAGCAAATTTATTTTGGTGATTTATTGATAAATATGATAACAGGCCGATTAAGTGCAATCTCCATTTTTGATTAATTAGTTCTCCTTTAGCTTCTTAAATCAAATTTATTGAGTAAATAATTTTCTACCTGTCATTCAGCGCGGATAAGCTTATATTTTATAAGATTTTATACATTCATTTTGCATCCTAGACGAAATTTTGTCTATTTATTAGTAAAAGAAATTCATTTCCGATATCCAAATAGATAATAAAAATAATAAAATTGTTTGTGTATTGATAAATTTCACCTATGTTAGTAATTATAAAAACCGATTTAATACACAATATTTATTTTATTGATTTTAAAAAGCTGAAGATTTATATTGAGATTATTGATTTAACATATATTCAAACTGTATATTAAAAAAATATTTTTCATACTTTCGTTGTTACAAAATCTAATTTAACGGGGAAAACATTAAAAAAAATTAATTAATTGCACGAATATACGACTGACTATATTACAATTAATCAATTAATCAATCAAATTAATACATAACTGTTTTATTTAAGTTTTATATACGAATATATATAAGTTATTTTATATTATTTAAGTTTAAAAAGCTCATAAATCATGTTAAATTTTTTGTTTAATTAGCTGATCATATATTGCAATGATAAACAAACCCAATCTTACTTGATTTGCATTCGAATTAAGTAGAATAAATTTTAAAGATCAAAAGTAATNATATATTTAAAATGTAATACTACCATTAAAATATTTCGATTCCATTTTTATTTTCTCTGTAAAAGATAAATGCAATACTGATCGTAATTAGAAGAAACTAGAGGAGAAATTAAATTATTGAAGATACAGTATTTTTAATTTTTAATGGTATTTTGATCTCTTCCAGATGATTTTCAGTTATCAAAACTTTCATTTATTCCTTATTATTATATTTATTTTTAAGTTTGAATTTATGTAATTTATTTGTAAACATTTACTTAATATAATTTAATCTATTGTTACGTTATTAAATATAAATATCCATGTTTAAATCTCTTTGTCAGCTCGTAAATTAATTTTTATCTTATATCCGATACCATCAGAAAAACGTGCGATGACTCAGAATGAAATATTCTTGAACAAAAATCAGATCCAAGATAGAGATTTGAGTCGAATGCGATTTGTNTATTAAATATAAATATCCATGTTTAAATCTCTTTGTCAGCTCGTAAATTAATTTTTATCTTATATCCGATACCATCAGAAAAACGTGCGATGACTCAGAATGAAATATTCTTGAACAAAAATCAGATCCAAGATAGAGATTTGAGTCGAATGCGATTTGTAATGATAACGCCCATCCCGCTTTATTATCAACCCATTTGTACTTAGTGACACCATAGGGCACACCTGTTGACTCATCCGCTATTACCTGCCAGATACTCCCAAACAGGCGTCTGTTAAAATAGAAATTAATGAGTCTCTGCCTATTTAAGCAACTAAATATAATTGCTAGATAAATCAAGCAAATTTATTTTGGTGATTTATTGATAAATATGATAACAGGCCGATTAAGTGCAATCTCCATTTTTGATTAATTAGTTCTCCTTTAGCTTCTTAAATCAAATTTATTGAGTAAATAATTTTCTACCTGTCATTCAGCGCGGATAAGCTTATATTTTATAAGATTTTATACATTCATTTTGCATCCTAGACGAAATTTTGTCTATTTATTAGTAAAAGAAATTCATTTCCGATATCCAAATAGATAATAAAAATAATAAAATTGTTTGTGTATTGATAAATTTCACCTATGTTAGTAATTATAAAAACCGATTTAATACACAATATTTATTTTATTGATTTTAAAAAGCTGAAGATTTATATTGAGATTATTGATTTAACATATATTCAAACTGTATATTAAAAAAATATTTTTCATACTTTCGTTGTTACAAAATCTAATTTAACGGGGAAAACATTAAAAAAAATTAATTAATTGCACGAATATACGACTGACTATATTACAATTAATCAATTAATCAATCAAATTAATACATAACTGTTTTATTTAAGTTTTATATACGAATATATATAAGTTATTTTATATTATTTAAGTTTAAAAAGCTCATAAATCATGTTAAATTTTTTGTTTAATTAGCTGATCATATATTGCAATGATAAACAAACCCAATCTTACTTGATTTGCATTCGAATTAAGTAGAATAAATTTTAAAGATCAAAAGTAATCAATCTAATCATTGGTAAAAGTTTCTATTAATTAATCGAATAATTTTCATTCAAAAGGATTGACAAGTGTTTAATTATCGTAGTTGATTAATGAAGTAAGCATCTTTGTGGTACTAATCTCTTTCGTAAAGAACTCATGACTTTTTTAACTATCTAACTTAAATTGAGATGCTCGGAGAGTCATCGCTCATCTCTAAAATGAAGCTAATTAAAGTTAATCATCTTTTATGAACGGGTTTCCTTCTATTTTCTACTTTAAAGACCACTAAAAATGGTTTTATCATCTTGTGGTTTTATAATGTAATGTAGAAACGTGGATATCCCCTGATGTAACATCATCGAATCGGCAGATCCGTGAGAAAGTGGAAGAGCAACGTCGAGATCGGCATATCTTAGCACAGTTCCACATGCAACACATGGTCTGAGGAACCAAGTAACTTGACACCAAGGGTGCATAGAGCGGAGGCGGAGACGAACGCCTGCCATCTGCCATTCTGTAATGAAAATTAGATTTAATTTTCTCTATCTGGGGCGTCGTCACTCAGAAAACGTGAGAAAACGAAACGACGGTAGAAAAAAAAGAAGGAAATCGTAACGACATGTATCATACATGGAGCTGTCAACTGCTGCCTTTTCATCTCATGACTGCAACTACTAATTTAAATGGTTTTTTATCCATTAAATTAACTAAATAATTTCATTCGGAGTTCTCTTACGCTATAAAATAATCTATTTTAAAAACATTTTATAGTAGATATATTTATAATTTGTATTTATAAGAGTTCTTTAAATCTTTTCTTGTTGAGCTAATATAATATTATTATTTTAAAAGATAAAAGATAAGATTTAAGTCTGTTATTTTAGTCATTTAATCAAAATTACCTTGGCATGATAACAGTAAGAAATATTTGATTCGATGTATGATTTTATTACGACGGTAAAATTAGTTGAGAGGATTAAAGATAAATCGTTGTAGAATATTAAAAAAAAATAAATTGTACTCGAATTCAAATCATAAATTCTAATAGATAATCTGTCTGTGCATTGCATCATTAGATCTGTATATTTCTTTTAATGTTTGCTATCTTCGTCTCTTAATTTTTTCTACTTCCTAATCTATTTCTAGATAAAATTGATAGGTTGACTTTCAATCATTGGTAAATGGGTTAGGCTGTGCTGTTATTATCCTTGTTTTCTACGGTAATTAATAAAATTGATTTTAATTTCTAATTTCAGTTTAAATGTTGCCAAATCAATAACCCTTAGGCTCCTCTATAAATTAATGTGAACTCTTTACGTGTATCAATTTATAAATACTTTAATATGAGTTATAGTTAGCCTTCTTCATTCGAAAAATTTCATTTCTTTCAGCTTTCGAATATGTTATTAATTTTTTTTTATAATTAAATTGTTTTTATTGTTTATGAATTAAATGTAATTAAAAATTCAATTATAAATTTTCATTAAAAAAATCATAATGTTTTTAAATTTTAATTAAATAATCTGGTATTGTTTGAAACGTGAAAACATAAAAAGCTGTTATCATCTTCGGAAATGTTTTCCTTTATTAGCTTGGATGGAAGAAATTGAAGTTTAAGGAAATGAAAAGTGAATTAATAAAGAGAATGTATCATTTCTAAACGAGAATTATGTTTTAGTAAGCCGGTCCCTTTCCAAATCTCAAACTCATTTACTCTGGCTGCAAATCATTAAGTTTATTTCTGTTCTTTCCGACTACGCCCTGTTTTTCTAGAAAAAAAGAAACAAAACATCAGCAGAGAAAATAAGGTAAGGTAGTAGATAATTCTTTTGTTAAGACTCGATGCATATTATTCTAGTGACTAGCCTTTATTAAGACGAAAACTCTTTGGGATGGGTTAACACGTTCGCGTCACGTGGCAAAAGAACTCATTTGTCAAGAGAATGTCCTTCACCGGGGGACATTTGCAATGACTATGTAAATAGAGAAGATGTCCAAGAATTCTAATTGGATTAAATTATACCTTTCATTATTTACATATTTTAATTTTAATTTTCTCGTTTATTTTCCTCTTGCGCGTTATTTAACCTACATGTTTATTCCGTCGTTAATGAAAAATGTTAAATAACCTAAAAATGATTTTGAAGTAACGTAAATATTTACAACAAAATCTAATTTAAGTTTAGTTTTTATATAATATTTAATTATGAATTTTAAAATTAAAATATCATACAATCGAGAAATATGCGGATTAAACAGAAACCATTGAAAATTATAAAATTAAAATAATAAGCAATAATTTTCTTTAACAGTTAAAATTCTTTTAATATTCAAACGTGTTCATTCTAAAGGGTAGAACGTATGTTTTAACAATAAACAAATAATACAGTAGTGTAAAATATTATTGTTTGCAGACTATGCCACAGTTAACAAATCTAATCACGTTTCGTTATATAGATTAAATTTTTTGAATATTCATTAAGAAATTAAAATGTAGATTGTTATATATTTTAACAGTTTCGGTTATAAAGGACACACATGCGAGGGTGTGAATTTCTCTGCACGTAAGTTCGCTAATCAACTGACAAAACAACAACGATGAATGTAGGTGGTCTGTCCAATTTAATTACAACTTACGTTGCTGAGGGGCAGCGACGGTCACTCCGAATGAATCATGGCATCGATGGAATGAAATATTCTGTACACGATTCCAACTCGAGAAGGTGAAACTCCCGAAACGAGCAACTAAACCAGTATAGGCTTACCCGTGCTATTCGGTAGTGCGGCAACATTAGAAGAGATCACTTAGAAGTAAATTAAAGGATAATTCCTGTTATTTTCTAAGCTATTATTTTACACTTTACGCTGCTTGCCGTACGTGTTATACATGTGTGCTGCCGTAAAAGAATAAAAAGAAATAAGGAAATGAACGTTCTAAAATAACATCTCATTCCAATTGAACTCGATATCGCTAAGAAAGTGCTGCAGGACATCTACTTTATTTTCTTGCCTCTTAATGTAGTTTGTCCCTAGGGATTTTTATAGCGAGTGATTGTAAACCATAATTTATTCTCTTAATAACAGAATGAAGATGCTGCAACTAAAACGATAGTAAGTTGTTTTTAATAGGATCCTACTGCTTAATATGAATTCACAACGATCTTAATATCATTCCCTAGGAGGAAATTCAAAGACAATAATCTAAATCCGCCAGAAGGAAATGTTTTTAAACAAAATTTTATTAAAATTCCAAGCTGCGAGTTGAAATCCATTTAACTCACTTATCTTCGAGACACCGAATCAAAAATTCTTTCTTATTGTTATTATTTTTTATTGTTATTCTTCGGGTCCCGTAGCACTTCAACATACAATGACCGCTAATTGGGATGCATGAACTAATAGAGAAAGCCCAAAGGCTTATTATAATAATTACAATCTAAAAGAGTATTATTAAAGGGCTCATTTCTTTTCATCTTCGTAATAAGTATATTGCTGATTCACAAATTAACATCACGTTTTCCCTACAACAAAGTTCCTTTCATTTTAATTCGAGCACCTTATAATTTTGTCAGTAGCCTCATATTTTCACTCGGTTTAATGGCGAGAACAAAATCGTGTAATGAGCCTAAAATAATAATAGTCTTAAAATTCAATGCTTTTTTTTTAATTTACTAGACGTGAAAATTATTTGTAAACTTCAACATCAATTGAATAATTACAATGTTTATCTGGTAATTTTCAATTTTGATGTTATTATTATTATAATAATAAATATTAAGTAAAAGAAAATTAGATTTAGTCTCGTGTTTCTCCAGTTTTTTGTCGATACATCATACATTTTTTTTAATCGAAATTACTTTCGTTTCGAGCGCCTTACAAGATTATTTTTCAATTTAAATAAAATGTTATTCTAATTTTAAACTAAGATATCTATTAGGTTCTAAAATTTACAAGATAAATATTTAAAATTGAAATTATTTGCAAAATCTAAGGAGAAATTTTCAGTATTCTGCTACATTATACGGGTCTTCACCGTCAGAATCAATATCCCGGTGTTTCCATTAACATGGGGAGTGTCTAGGGTCAAGGGGTACCCCACCCACACTAGCACGACCCCTTAACGGGAGGTGGTCGACTCACGTCTAGTGACGTCACACCCATAATCGCGCCTGCTAATTGATATTTGTCCTTTCTCCTTCTATTTCATTCCATAAGACAGCGCTCGAAATATAATCTAACTGCCATCGACTGATCGACTAATAGAGGATGTAATCAGAAAACTTAAAATCCATGGGAACTTTTAAAATCTAACACTCTACATCTGATTAAATTTAAATTTAATTCAGTTGTTGCTTTCAAGGCTTTTAGAGTTGAGCATTTCTGATGATATCAAGATTCTTTTTAAATTATTAACTTATTTTATAAAACCATAAGAAAATAGAATTTAGTAATTTACTATTTAATTCAATTTTTTGATTGTTATTTAAATGTTAAAAAAGAAGTCTGCTAAGAATTGTCATTTTAATTTTTATGATAAGAACACCTTCAAAATTGCATTTAAGTCGATGTTAGTTACATTTAATTCGAAGTTTAAATATATAATTTAAGCTACGAATTAATGCCTTTTATGTTTAAAAAAGAAGGATGAAAAAAGCTTACGACATGTATAAATATAGGCAATAGAATGTGAACCGTAACAACATAACAAGGAATCAATTAGGTGAAACGATACCATAACAAATTTAGAATTTAATTAACAAAATTGGCATATATCCAGCTAACTACGAGCATTTTAAATTAACAAAACAATCAAATCTACAACTGAATATTTCCACGAATTATAGCAGCGATCTAAAACTAATTTGTTCCGCAACTACATATTCTTCACAGCATAAAAGCCACTTGATTCATTTAACAATCAAAGCGTGAAGGATATTTTATTATGGCCAGGTAATGTGCGATATACCCGGGGTCGAAGGTGACGACCGCATCACGCTAATCCCGTGATATCCAAAAATCCCGCGTGGCTATTACATCAGGTGTGTCCAAATTCGACGTCCTCCGCACAGAGGAAACTGCGGCTCCGTCTCCACCTCACCACTCGAGGATTTTAATGAAACGACGTACGCATTTGTCGGCTGGGTGACACCTATTATATCACTGCATTCATTGTTAAATCGAGATGACGCCCTCTGTATTAGAAAAAAGGAACTAAAAAAGTTGGGCGAACGATAGACGGATAGTGTACGGGAGGGAAGATGCACCACCCTGTTATTATATAGGCAGTGAGGCCCCCAGCTAAGATGCTCGGAAAACTTGTGTCAGTTGACCTCGGGTCAGTTGAAGAGATTGAGCGCCAGTTTTTCTCTTCCTCGGATTCGCACTCTTCTCTTAAGTAGGTAAACCATATTTAATGCTATTGTCATTCTTAACAAGATAGTTTATAAGTTTTTCCTTACTTAATTAGCAATAATTGGACACTTTTCTTCGGCATTTAATGTAACCGCTCGTAGTTCTACTCGTTAATTGCTCGAACGAATTGTAAAGTTAGATTTTAAAAAATTATTACTTTTAACATTTATTAATTGCATTTAATGTTATTTGTAAACGACTGACTTTAATTAAATTATTTATAATAAAAATAATTCATTTTTTCTGTTANGAAAAACCAAAAAACTCACATCAAGGTTCAATTTTTCACAATTCCTCTATGTTATGTTAGGGAGACTGTTAACTATGCTTTTTTATAAACGTCATCCAATATGGTGCTTTAGGATTGGTGGATTATACGACCCAAATTATTGTTTATTTTATTTATTTCTTTTTTTATGTTTAAATGTTCGTATAATTATTGTTACTTTTTAGTATTCGAAGTTTGGACTATTTACAAAAAGTCAAAATAACTTTTTTAACCTTGTGAAGTTGTTTTTACCAAATTTTTTATCTGTGTTTTTAGAAGAGTTCTTCAAAGCAAAAATTTTTTTAAGACTGTTACTTCTGTGGTACTGTTAAAAGGATAAAGATGGACTCAAAAGTTATTTTGACTTTTTGTAAATAGTCCAAACTTCGAATTCTGAAGAAATAATCCTGAGTTATTACAAAAATTGTTACTTTTTAGTGTATGGTAGTAGTACTGCTGATGAGGGGCATGCTAGCCCGAAACATGTGTAATATGTGTACAGAAACTATTACTACAGGTGATATAATAAAGAAATTTTGTTATTTCCTGAACTAACTTTCATTGCTGTGTCAAGTTTTAAACACCAGTATTAAGTCCTATTAATAAGTAAAGTCCAAGTAGACAATTANTCTAAAATTTACAAGATAAATATTTAAAATTGAAATTATTTGCAAAATCTAAGGAGAAATTTTCAGTATTCTGCTACATTATACGGGTCTTCACCGTCAGAATCAATATCCCGGTGTTTCCATTAACATGGGGAGTGTCTAGGGTCAAGGGGTACCCCACCCACACTAGCACGACCCCTTAACGGGAGGTGGTCGACTCACGTCTAGTGACGTCACACCCATAATCGCGCCTGCTAATTGATATTTGTCCTTTCTCCTTCTATTTCATTCCATAAGACAGCGCTCGAAATATAATCTAACTGCCATCGACTGATCGACTAATAGAGGATGTAATCAGAAAACTTAAAATCCATGGGAACTTTTAAAATCTAACACTCTACATCTGATTAAATTTAAATTTAATTCAGTTGTTGCTTTCAAGGCTTTTAGAGTTGAGCATTTCTGATGATATCAAGATTCTTTTTAAATTATTAACTTATTTTATAAAACCATAAGAAAATAGAATTTAGTAATTTACTATTTAATTCAATTTTTTGATTATTATTTAAACGTTAAAAAAGAAGTCTGCTAAGAATTGTCATTTTAATTTTTATGATAAGAACACCTTCAAAATTGCATTTAAGTCGATGTTAGTTACATTTAATTCGAAGTTTAAATATATAATTTAAGCTACGAATTAATGCCTTTTATGTTTAAAAAAGAAGGATGAAAAAAGCTTACGACATGTATAAATATAGGCAATAGAATGTGAACCGTAACAACATAACAAGGAATCAATTAGGTGAAACGATACCATAACAAATTTAGAATTTAATTAACAAAATTGGCATATATCCAGCTAACTACGAGCATTTTAAATTAACAAAACAATCAAATCTACAACTGAATATTTCCACGAATTATAGCAGCGATCTAAAACTAATTTGTTCCGCAACTACATATTCTTCACAGCATAAAAGCCACTTGATTCATTTAACAATCAAAGCGTGAAGGATATTTTATTATGGCCAGGTAATGTGCGATATACCCGGGGTCGAAGGTGACGACCGCATCACGCTAATCCCGTGATATCCAAAAATCCCGCGTGGCTATTACATCAGGTGTGTCCAAATTCGACGTCCTCCGCACAGAGGAAACTGCGGCTCCGTCTCCACCTCACCACTCGAGGATTTTAATGAAACGACGTACGCATTTGTCGGCTGGGTGACACCTATTATATCACTGCATTCATTGTTAAATCGAGATGACGCCCTCTGTATTAGAAAAAAGGAACTAAAAAAGTTGGGCGAACGATAGACGGATAGTGTACGGGAGGGAAGATGCACCACCCTGTTATTATATAGGCAGTGAGGCCCCCAGCTAAGATGCTCGGAAAACTTGTGTCAGTTGACCTCGGGTCAGTTGAAGAGATTGAGCGCCAGTTTTTCTCTTCCTCGGATTCGCACTCTTCTCTTAAGTAGGTAAACCATATTTAATGCTATTGTCATTCTTAACAAGATAGTTTATAAGTTTTTCCTTACTTAATTAGCAATAATTGGACACTTTTCTTCGGCATTTAATGTAACCGCTCGTAGTTCTACTCGTTAATTGCTCGAACGAATTGTAAAGTTAGATTTTAAAAAATTATTACTTTTAACATTTATTAATTGCATTTAATGTTATTTGTAAACGACTGACTTTAATTAAATTATTTATAATAAAAATAATTCATTTTTTCTGTTAAAATACGATAGAAATAAGTTTAAGATATAATAATAGATTAGTATAATAATAATAGATATATTGTCTATTGACCTACGCGTGTTTTCATATTGTTAAAACTGAAATATCGAGAAATTGAATTTTGTTTTCTTCCGATAAAAACATCTAAAATTTATTTATTTTATTTTTATTTATTTATTTTTTCTATGTTTATAAAGAGTTTTTATAAATGAAGTTTTAGTTTATAAACTTTTCAAAGTATAACAGCTTAAAGAAATTTAATTCTGCATACGTTAAAATTTTCATTAATTTTCTATTATCATTATCAATATTATCATATAATGAATAAAAAAAACTATTATCATAGTTTTTTTATTCATTAAATTGTAACTAATATTCATTATAAAAAGTAAAAATTAAATTTATTTTAAATATTTATCTTATATTAATGTAAATAGCGTGACGAAGTCTGTCTGATAGTGTATGAGTCAAGCAAAATTAATGGATGAAGAAACCGCATCGATTATGCTATTTCCTCATACCAATTTATGATTAATTAAGAACATGGCCAAGTTTCATTTTATATTCTATATCTGTCTGTGTAAGAAATGGCTATAAGTTTTTTTCCGACCAATCCTTTCTCATTTTACTAGAAAACATAATGGAGATCCTAAAATCGGAACGAACAACTCGTGTCATGAAGACGATAATGCGCACAGAGGATGCCAAACCTAAAATTAGTCTAACAGTATTCGAGAATTTCTAAAAGTTGGCCGAGGTCTAGAGAGGTCGGAGCAGAAGTGCGTTATTACCGAGGCGGTCATTTGGTTCTTATGAAGATGAATGCTTTTTTAGCAGCAATTTGCTAGGAAACGTGAGCTGAAGATGGAACCAGTGGCTATTCAACTGGATCCGTCATTATCACTTCGAATCTTTCCTCCACCTACACATTGCAGATTCTCTTCGGCCATCTCTACTGGCACAGAAATTTAGCAGCGATGAATCTTAGGATACGAGCTCTCAATTTTTTGTGTTATTATTTACAGAACGGTAATGGTCCTCCATTACCGTTCTGTAAATTCTCTACCGAAATATTTCCATCGTGCGGCTTGTTTTCCGGTATACTTCGGAATATTAAATTGTATTAAGTGAAGAAAGAAAGGCGTAACACAGCCAGAATAACAGACTTTTAATGATGTAAAAAATACAAGGTCGATACTTAACTTTTCTAAAGTGAAATGTGCATTACAATTTTCCTCTTTTAGGAAATCTTCCTGTCAAGGTTGGCAACTAATTTTTTAAAGAATTTTCTAATTCGTACTTTAAAATTCACTTTGTTATATCCTGTTTTTTCTTGTCCAATTTTCATTTTTATCATATAAAACGCTAAATTTAATTTGACTGAGTACTTATTAAATGCTTTATCTCTAATAATTTCTTTGCATTCATTCATATTAAACACGTGTTAGAGTCGTTTCGAATTTGAAACATTATCAAAATTTAGATGCAACAATAAACATTACTGTTTTCGTGAAAAATGTAGAATAAATTAATTTGTTTCAAATTTTATTCGCCCAAAGTGTGTTATTAGGGGAGATCGGGGCAACTTCGGCATGCGGGGCAAGTTTGTCAAGCGCTTTTTTTAAAAAACAAATTAAAAGGAGACTTTGGTTATAGGTTAGGCAGTTGAGTTTTATTGGTGGCTTGTTGAGTGTAGTGTTTTTATTGTTCTCCAACAAGCGTAGTTGAATTATCANTAGTTGTTGGCTTATATTTAATTTAATAAAATATTTTCATCTCTCTTATTACCTTAATCAATCATTTATTATGAAAAATAAAAAATATGCTAGCTACTTTTTAATTATTCCCTACGCTATATAAATGAATACTTTTATTACTTCAGCTATTGCTAATACTATTAATTTTGATTCGTTTGTAATTAAATATTTTTTATATCTCAATAAATGCACAAAATATGAAGAAATTTTATATTTTTTATTGCTTAAAAAGCCTAACAATGATTCTTTATTCTATACAGATTGAAATTCTTCGAACATTTCGCACGTTTTGCGTGAAGAAGCGAACGAATAATCTATATTTTTATTTAAACTGCATATTCGTTACCTCTGTTATCGTAATGAATGATTTCATTCTTTTTGAATATGATTGTTGCTCTTTCATATTCTCTCTCCAATTTTATCATTAAATATCCGGGTCCTAATTTAAAAATATGTTCAAAATATACTTAAATCAGTCCTTGAGAAGCATTTTATGCATTTTTGTCACATAGCAAACTCTATAATAAAATGATATTAATCATAAATAAAGTTGCAAAAAAGTCAAATCGTGACGTTCACACTAACAATAGCGATCTCAAACTAGCTCAAATTAAGAAAAAAAAAGAGATCCATTCGCGTTTCTCAAGGATTTTTTTAATGATGCAATTGTATCCGAGCCGATCTTGAATCGTAATAAGGACGATGTTACGTGAGTCCCTCGATCATCTCATAGTCCCACAAGAAAGCCTTGTGGCGCCCCAGACCATCCTTAACAAACCGCAGACGGGTGTGGTACATCAACCTTTGGTCTGCATTTCCCGGAAGTCAATTTTTGCGAACCACCTTTAAGGAAAAGTGGCTCGTTTCTATTGGTGATGATTCATCCTCGATCCTGGTCACTTCTTTATAGATTCCTTGTTTAGCAGTGCCGCCCCTTTCTGAAATGATGGACCAAACCGATCATTAATATCGTAACCATCCTTCCAGCCTTTTTTTGCTAACAAAGATGATTTTAATAGAAAAAAAATAGATTTAATATATAACAATTGTCTACTTTCTAATCGTTTATAAAGTTCGAATTTAATATTTAACCTTCAATTGATCCTAATGAAAATTTTTGAATCGTGTTTGAAGAAATTTGTTGCGTTTCATAAGCGAAATGGCCCATTATATTTAATAATTATCCTCTCATTTATAATAAATCAAAGTAAAAAATGTCTTTAATAAATTAATTTTTAAATTGCATAACTTTAAATATAATATTTTTCATATTGAAAGATCATTTTATGAGTATACTCTTTGAATCTCTGAAAGTTCACAAAATCTAACTGGAAAACGAATTAGTTTGATTGTTTTTTTTTCTTTTGGAAGAGATAAAACAGCAAGTATATTTAAGAAAATGCAAATTTAGTCAAATTTTCTTTCTTACTGCTTTATTTTTACGAATCAGACAGGGTAGGGAGTTGAGAAAAACGGGGACCACGGGAGGACCTGTGCGGGGGCGAATGGCACCCTCTTCACCCCAGATCGACAAGGAACAATTACATCCTGGGCGTAACACCGTCCTGCCGGGTCGTGCTCCGAACGTGAGGGTCGGAGGTCACTCAGAGAAGGACAGCCTCCCGATCGTGATCTAGTCCAATCCCGTTGACGCCCCGTCACCCAGTGACGTCAGTCGAGTTTCGTGAAGGCTGTCTTCAATACAAAATACTAAACTAGTAACTCGATCTGTTCGTTAGTGGATTATGATTCTTTTCATTCGGCAAATAAGTCTGAGATTAACTATCTCGATAATTAGTTTACTTCTGTCTTCGCTGAGAGATGAATGCGTAATGTCACTATTGTTTTAGTGTTAAAAATTTTAAGAAATTTTATTTTAATACTTCAAGTAATCTTAAAGTCATAAATTTCTAAATTAGATATACAAATACTGTATTAAATTATATTATATATATTAGTAAATAAAAATTTGTTTAATACATATTATTCTTGTATTTTTCACTAGATGGCGCCACTATGACTATGTTAATACAGAAATGGTTAAAATACTGTACTTAATGTTACTCGTAATTTATCAGTTAACAGTTTATAAAATTTAAATTTTAGTATTCTTTAGCCTTAAAAACTCATATTAAGTATTATTTTTATTGTACGTATAGACTTTTCTTAATTTTCTAATGTATAAACTCAATATAAATGTTTAATTAATTTGTATTTTGTGAATTTTTTCATTCATTTTGTAAAATGTAAAAAAACGCATTTAATAGTTAATTTCTAGATTATTAAAATCGTTTTATCCTTAATATATGCATAAAGAAATTGTAACCAGTGCACTAAAACACTCTGAGTGTGTGGGAGTGACAGTATAAGATCTATAAAAGATGACTTAGGAGGACGATTCGATCGTAAATTTCACACGTATCGTGACGAGTTAGTATTAAAGAAGACACGAAGCAACGATTTCGACTTGTATAAATCCCAACAAATTTCGTTGAACTTTCACCTCGTGACTCGGCCCGTTGCCTTCTTCCGATATATGAAGAGAAATTCCAGTCACACTTCGAACTTGAAGTGACCTTGTCGTGATTCATGGTGATCTCTACCGTCTATAAATGCGATTATTTTACGAATCGATAGGACGATGTAAACGCTATCATAAAAAAATTTGATAACTATTAACTAGTTGTAAATCCCTAACGGCGTAGTTTTTACATCGAAGAATCCGGAATTATGCATTTTACACTTCTTTAATTCTTAAACGAGAGATTTTGACCGGTAATGCGGCTGTAACCTATGACCCCCGCTATATATTTTCATATCAAAACTGAGACGAACGTGACGCAGACCTCTATATAATAGACGAATGGGAGGTTCCTACCAAAAATCACGGCCGAAAATAAATGTTAAACGATGTCATAAATATCCCCTAAACTTGGCTCTCGTGTTCGATCGTCACGCGTGAATCGACTTTAAATCGTGATTTTCGTATCGTGCCTACGTGAACGACGCGTGAAGATGCTTTCTTACATTCGAAACGAATATAAAAAGCTTAAATTGGTCCAATTATAAGTCTGCTTCAATAAGAAATTCTGCAAAACGTGCAGGAAAAAAAAACAATAAAAATTTTGCTATTTTCTAACACATGGTATTAGTTGTCGTAGTGATTAATGTCATAATTTTCTAGTTAAATCTAATATTAAAGATTATTCTCGCTTCAAATTTTCGGTATAAAGTTCTTTACTTAATTTAGAATTAATTAAAAACACAAAAATAATGTCTTCAAATTAAGCTATATTTTTATTTTATTGTCTTACTAAAATAATTCTTTTAATCAGTGAAACGTGGTAAAATATTTCTATATTGATAACATTTTTTTTCTATTTTATTAACTATAATCTATTCTATACAATGTATTATCTAAAAGTTAAACTTAAATGAGAGTAAAACTATAATAATAATAACAATAATAACCTAAGGCCTATCTAGGCTAGGGACATATTAAAAATAAAACGAGTTTTTAGGTGACTTGAATAATTGATAGTTCTAGGGAAAAAAAGAAAAAAAGAAAAAAACACGAGCNAAAAAACCTTTTTTTTTTTTTTTTTTTTTTTTTGTCATCCATCAAAACTCATCAGTCCTCCAACCCGCCCAAGTATTCTATATTTTTGGTGCTGATAACAGCACCCCTCTCACGACTTTCGATACCTCCCAGAGCTCGGGGGTACATCTTTTAACATTTCCCTCAATTTGGAGTTCATTTTTCTGAAGGGAATCTGTGACATCCGCTGGCGGCATCGCATATCAAAAGCTAGATTGAGATCGCAATGACTCTTCTCACTTAATTGCGGCCAGACTATTACTTAACGCAATGATAGCGGTTGTTAACAGTAGTGTCTCTGCTCTGCTTTCAGACGGAGAAGGGAACTAGCCTCGGGCCATTTTCGCTAGATAAAGACGTTAAATTCATCGATAGGATCACTAAAACGGAAACAAATTGTACAATTGTACCAGCAGAAGTCGGAGAAGAAACCCAAACAACCGTGTTTAGATTATATCTCTGTATAACGTTCATAAGTCTGAAAAGTATACAGAACTATATAGCGGGAGACGTCATTTATTTTCACTTAATGGTAGAGCTCTCTGCACTTCACAGATTTATGTCCAAAGCACTTAGGTAGGTAGAACTTAAAACACAGGTTAGCTATAAAGCGGCCGAACGTAAAGTAATTGCTGAACAACCAGAGGAAATGGTTTGTCTTACGATTAATAATCTTAAAAAAATAGATAATTGTTGCAAATAATATTTTTTAAGTCTTATAATATTCAGAAAAAAACTGAATTTTATAATTTTTATCTCTCTTTATTTATTATTTTTTCTTTAAAACCAGTATCTTTTAGAGATTCGAAGCACATTTTCTAGATAACTTTCTTGTATATTTTTCATTACTGCTTAGTTAAATATGTACAAAATTTTTATATTATTTTAATTTTTATTAAAACTTAATTTTTTAATTAATTTTAATTTGTTGTTTTGTATGAAACTTACTACTTAGCTTCAGTATTCAGCAATTGGAGATTTGATATAAATATTTAAAAACATTTTATAAATAAAATAACTCTCAGTGGCAAGAATTAAATTATGATTAATGCTTAAACTTTTTTTGGTTACATCGAAAAGTTTCTTAAATTATAGTCTTATAGCAAGAATAAATGTAATAAATTTTATAAACTTGTTTTTCGGCTTTTTTGCATGACTGAAGAATTATGCAGTGAAGCCAACCTTTTGCGCTTTTTTGCTCGTAGCTCTTTTTCTTCTTGCCGAATTTAATACAAAGTCATAATTTTCTTTAAAAACTTAATGGGCAATTTAATAGCTCTCTATAAAAACTTTAAATTTAAAAACTTTCGTAGAAACTAGTTTGATTTTGCAGTTTTTCGAACACGGAGAAAACTTGATATTTCT
The DNA here is from genome assembly GCF_000671375.1 of Centruroides sculpturatus. NCBI lineage: Eukaryota > Metazoa > Arthropoda > Arachnida > Scorpiones > Buthidae > Centruroides > Centruroides sculpturatus. Next base: position 528,001 of record NW_019384342.1, read on the forward strand.
GATCAACATGTTAAAGTTAATATATCATCAGATAGGAACGGGGAAAAAAAACTTATGCAAACTATATATAAAACTTCTAGTTTGTTTCCAAAATAAACTTTCCATCAATGTTTCTAGTCATGCTGCTGATAGGCACAAAGCCAATTCAAAACAAACTTTATCAATAGGCAACAATAAGACGTCCGTTATTGTAAGTTTATACGAGTTCCTATTATATTTGTAAACAAAACTCGAAATATTTGTGTTACTAGTAGACTTTTATTTTAGAATTTTAAAAAACAAAACAAAGTCACGATATAAAGTTATAAATATAAAATAATAATAATTTTTGAAGTAAAAAAAAGCGGTTTAATAGTGTATCAATTAAACTCATCGCAGTTTCATTCATTCCAGCAAACGAATAGTAAAAGTTAACGTGATCGGTTTATGAATGACTAATGACATATTTATTTTTTACGATAATTAAAAAATAAAAAAATAAAACTTCAGGCAATTGAGCACAACTAGCGTAGTCGATATATTGAATTCCCCATTTACGTGTCCCAGAAATGTCATGAGAATAAAGATACCAATCTATATTCCCAAAAAGGAAAGTTGAATACATAAAAACAGAAAAAAAAATCCGTTAAAGAAAACAAAGATAAATTTTATTGAAAATTTATAAGAAAGTTCGTAAGAAATTTTAGAAAAAACGAAAATATTTAAACGTAGAAAACGATGTATAATAATAATTATTAGAACATGTCGTTTAGCAACAGCCAATCGGCACCTAAGATGACTAAGTAGGTCATCGAGACCAGACTTTTCTCGATAAATCACTGCCTAGGGTGCACACATAGAGAAGGTGTTTGACAGGACAGCGAAACTTCCTGGTTGGGTGCCAGAGGGAATGAAAAATGCTCAACGAAAGTTCTTTAAAAAGTTTCTCTTTCGTTCCTTCATTTCCCTCTTTATCTGTGTATATAAATGATTGCTTAAAAAGGCTACGGCACGGACTTTCCTCAAAGAATGAAAAATGATCTAAGCTTGAATATTTTAATACTTTCCACGAATTAAAACCTTTTTATCCTCTGTGAGACTGGCATTTTTTATTTATTTATTTTTGTTTTGTTTTCTGTTCTTTCATCTATTATTCGAGCTCAGTAAGAGCCTCACTTTCTTTATCATTATAATGACGTTTGAATGAATAGAAGACTTGAAAAATATTTTAAGCACGACCGTGAATCATAAATGCAAATTTGAATCATAAATGCAAATTTGAATCATTGTTAAACGTCAAAAGTAATTTCGAAAATCATCTTAAATATTAATTAATTGTCGAGTACTGGACCAAAAAAAAAAGTCGCGTATATGCATATGTATATCTAAAAGTTTCCTGGTTTAGCGAACGTAAATATTTAAAAACTCGACTCGATATCCGCTATAGAAAAAATTTAACAGCCTAATTTTTATTTTACGTTCGTATTATTCTCGGCACCAAGAAATTTTATGAACAAATATTGTTTTTAAGGCAGTTTTCCAAGAGTTTCCACTGTGTAAATTTGTTTTTTCTCAATAAATCTTTCCAGGGAATAACCTCAAACAAATAAATTCTGTAATTTCTCAAGCAATGAGTAATAAATGCTTAATTATTTACATAAACATCTTACAACCAACATATAAAATATTCTAGGTCAAGATATATAAACAGGATGGAAATTTAATTCACATTTACGCAATTCATAATTATTATTATATAGGAACTAAACATTTTATATTTAATTATATAATGATGAATTATGTATGGTGCTATTTTCAAACAAATCGGCAAAGGTTTGTTTTACGTTTAATTAAATTTATTATGCAAAAGACATGCAAATTTAATATATGTAAATCAAAAGTAAACAGGCAAAATCGTGTTTTCGATTTAGTAACAACTTCCTACTAGTAATATTTTTAAATTATTATTTAAAATTTTTTAAATTTATGATTAATATATCTTATTATGTACTGTACATAGATTCGGGTATTGCAAAGGACTGTTCTTTATTGAAAATTGCATTCTATATAACCATTAACTCTGTAATTTATATTAAACTAGCATATACGCGAGTATAGTCTTGGAATAAATTATTTAGACTCGTATAAAAGCTATAATTTACATTATTATTCGAGTAAATAATAAGTTACGTTTTTATAGCAAGCTATGAATATCTTTTATTCGAATTTGACTTTACGACATTCTTCGAAAAGGTAAAAACATTACGAGACTACCGCTTGGGAGTTTTTTTTATATTTCCTTTTTTATTTTTTTTTTAATTCTTTCTTGGAGGAAAAGGATGAACTGCAGCAGCCCTATGATAAAAGTAGAACTGGTTTCGGTCGGTAAAGATAAAACGAGTGTCTTCGAAGTTTGGGTAGTGTCGTGTCACGTGACCCGAGACAAGCGATGACGGTAAATCTGTCAGGAGGTATTTCTAAGCTGGGAGGTAGATAGCAATATATTATATAAGTCTGATAGATGAAGCGTGTGATAAAGTGCACACACATACATAGCTCTTTCGAAACTGGCCAGTTATTCTATCAATTGAAACTTGTATAAGAAAGCGGAAGTTTGCACAGAGCGCCTCGTTTTACAACAGGAAATGAAATTCTTTATGGCTTTTCTAAAGTTATTTTTTATTCCCTTTCCAAAGGTATTATTTGGTTAAGCGATAATTTATATATTATTTGATAAACATAACGCAGTTTACATTAAAAACATATACATTCTGTAATAATAAATCATTAAAATGTAAAAAAAAAGGACAGGCTACTATTTACATAATGTAAAAATTCCTTTTTTAAAATAACAAAATTTTTTCTTTTGCTGGCCGATGCTGTAATTTGTAATATTTAAAATACAATTCGGCAAAAATTTAAATATATTATGAAAGAATTAAAGATGAGACTGGTAGCAACACGATTCCGGTAAGTAATTCTACAATTATCACATAAATTACTGCAGGCAGAGTCATTTATTTTTCATCAAAAATTTGAATTATGAAACTCGTTTAATATTCCGTGAAGAGGTTATTTTGCTATTTAAAATTTATCATTTTTCAGCCGGTCTATGCGTAAAAATTACGCCGTAGCCGATACTAAGCAATCTATGAATCAAAGAGAAAGAATCATTAATTTTCAATGGCGTTTCTTTTTTTGTCAGCTATAACTCAAAAAATATTAATTGATGATCATTCGACCTTAACGAATTGTAAGGTCAAACTGTTAAAGTTAAATTATCTATCAATTAATATAAGTTATATCCATTATTTTTGCTCTGTGTGCTGTTAACGTAGCGTGTTTCGTAGCCAGTACGGAACATTTAGAAAACTGAACATCCTGAAGCCTTTGCCCTCCTTATTTATCTAATCATAGCTTGTAAAAGTAATTGAAGTCAAAGTCATTATCTAAGAAATTAGATTTATCTCGAACCATTTCTTAACCCGGTAAGTACGTGCTGGTTGATAATAGAGTACAGATATCTCCGTCTCTCCGCCCATTCACCTCCATTCAATCGTGAAGATTGCCAACAAACCAGACGAGATTTACTTTATTTAAGCTAGATCAAAGTTCGTAACATTTTGGTCTCGACCCAATAATTTGAATGTTGTCGACAAAGGTGCAGTAAATTTAAGTTTCTAAAAAGAAAGGCAACTTTCCAAATAAACAAGTTTAATTGTACTATAGAAATGCTCGATCATACGTGAAACATCACGCGATAAAGCAAGAAACACTGTTTAATCTCCCGCTGAGGAGCTACGATTCTTGAAATTATGCCTTGTTTTGCAAACAAACAATGTCAACTCTGTCCTCTGAGTACGTGAAAGAATCCGCAACAAACGCACGAAGGAAATATCTTGATGGATATCTTCCTGTTCCAGAAATTCTGTTTTTGATATTCATACTAACGAGTCTCTAACTGCAGAAACCAAAACAACTATTGTGCAACTGTGTCATATGAATAGCACAATGTTCACCATATCCTTCAAACATATATATGTGTGTATACATACTTATATTCGACCTTTACGTTAAACCTGCTCGTCTCTCTACAAAAAGTTTAAATTTTCTTACTTTCTCTTTTCTTAACACGAAGATTTCCAATGTAATCAAAGTAAACCAATAATTTATTCCTCAGGTATCAATTCAAATCATTTTTTTTTTTACTTTAATTTTGCTCTATCAACCACTCCCAAAAGCTTTTTGATGAGTTCTTTCAATCATTTTTTATATATTCTTTGCTTACATCCACTTTCTCTCTCTCTCTCTCTCTTTTTTTTAAATGATTGTACGGGATTGCTTTCTCGAGTTGATTTTAGTTATTAGTGTGCTGCACCCATATGTACCAGTTTTCTCTTTCTTTCTTTCTAGCTTTAGGTGACTCCGAGATTTTTTTTTAAACTCGTCGAACAGGTGCATGTTAAGAAGGGGGAAAGAAGGGAACAGGTAGGGTTGACTTCATTAATTAAATAAGAAGTTAAAGGGTCAGTAATTTTTTATCCAATCGCCCTCACCTCTACATTGGTAAGTGATGTCATTCACCTCTCGGCGCTACCCGCATCTGTCGGGATGAACTAGCTCTGGTCTTTCATTTTTCAGATCTCCCACACATACGTATCAACTCGTACGCACTTTCTCTCTTTATATATTTATTTTTTCTTATAGTAGCACGGTACTATAGGATGAATCGTAGTATACAGTACATCCTCGCATTTCTTAATACACATGTTTCTTGAAAAAATTCTCGTTATTGTTACAAGGATATTTAATTTTAAAGGAACTTTTAGTAAAACACTGTTTATTTTTTTAAAAACATATTAGAAAAAGCGTCAATAAACCCATTCTATAAAGTTGTACAAATTTATTATTATTATCTTTTTTTTTAATTTGCGGAAAATGTTTTGAAACTGGTTTGTCCATAATTATCAATTTTTCTAATATTTTATATCGTTTATTACATTATCTTTCAAATAAACAAGAAAGTATTTAGAGTAGTGAGAGTGAAATTACTTTAAATTGATTTTTTTCGAGAAAATGTCAGTGCAATAACCTAAATTACGTTTGGAAAGGTGATTATAAAAATAAGGTTTTAATACACATATTTGTATTTCTAAATTTATAAAGCTGTAGAGGGAATTAATATGAATAATTAAATTANTTTTTCATATTGAAAGATCATTTTATGAGTATACTCTTTGAATCTCTGAAAGTTCACAAAATCTAACTGGAAAACGAATCAGTTTGATTGTTTTTTTTCTTTTGGAAGAGATAAAACAGCAAGTATATTTAAGAAAATGCAAATTTAGTCAAATTTTCTTTCTTACTGCTTTATTTTTACGAATCAGACAGGGTAGGGAGTTGAGAAAAACGGGGACCACGGGAGGACCTGTGCGGGGGCGAATGGCACCCTCTTCACCCCAGATCGACAAGGAACAATTACATCCTGGGCGTAACACCGTCCTGCCGGGTCGTGCTCCGAACGTGAGGGTCGGAGGTCACTCAGAGAAGGACAGCCTCCCGATCGTGATCTAGTCCAATCCCGTTGACGCCCCGTCACCCAGTGACGTCAGTCGAGTTTCGTGAAGGCTGTCTTCAATACAAAATACTAAACTAGTAACTCGATCTGTTCGTTAGTGGATTATGATTCTTTTCATTCGGCAAATAAGTCTGAGATTAACTATCTCGATAATTAGTTTACTTCTGTCTTCGCTGAGAGATGAATGCGTAATGTCACTATTGTTTTAGTGTTAAAAATTTTAAGAAATTTTATTTTAATACTTCAAGTAATCTTAAAGTCATAAATTTCTAAATTAGATATACAAATACTGTATTAAATTATATTATATATATTAGTAAATAAAAATTTGTTTAATACATATTATTCTTGTATTTTTCACTAGATGGCGCCACTATGACTATGTTAATACAGAAATGGTTAAAATACTGTACTTAATGTTACTCGTAATTTATCAGTTAACAGTTTATAAAATTTAAATTTTAGTATTCTTTAGCCTTAAAAACTCATATTAAGTATTATTTTTATTGTACGTATAGACTTTTCTTAATTTTCTAATGTATAAACTCAATATAAATGTTTAATTAATTTGTATTTTGTGAATTTTTTCATTCATTTTGTAAAATGTAAAAAAAACGCATTTAATAGTTAATTTCTAGATTATTAAAATCGTTTTATCCTTAATATATGCATAAAGAAATTGTAACCAGTGCACTAAAACACTCTGAGTGTGTGGGAGTGACAGTATAAGATCTATAAAAGATGACTTAGGAGGACGATTCGATCGTAAATTTCACACGTATCGTGACGAGTTAGTATTAAAGAAGACACGAAGCAACGATTTCGACTTGTATAAATCCCAACAAATTTCGTTGAACTTTCACCTCGTGACTCGGCCCGTTGCCTTCTTCCGATATATGAAGAGAAATTCCAGTCACACTTCGAACTTGAAGTGACCTTGTCGTGATTCATGGCGATCTCTACCGTCTATAAATGCGATTATTTTACGAATCGATAGGACGATGTAAACGCTATCATAAAAAAATTTGATAACTATTAACTAGTTGTAAATCCCTAACGGCGTAGTTTTTACATCGAAGAATCCGGAATTATGCATTTTACACTTCTTTAATTCTTAAACGAGAGATTTTGACCGGTAATGCGGCTGTAACCTATGACCCCCGCTATATATTTTCGTATCAAAACTGAGACGAACGTGACGCAGACCTCTATATAATAGACGAATGGGAGGTTCCTACCAAAAATCACGGCCGAAAATAAATGTTAAACGATGTCATAAATATCCCCTAAACTTGGCTCTCGTGTTCGATCGTCACGCGTGAATCGACTTTAAATCGTGATTTTCGTATCGTGCCTACGTGAACGACGCGTGAAGATGCTTTCTTACATTCGAAACGAATATAAAAAGCTTAAATTGGTCCAATTATAAGTCTGCTTCAATAAGAAATTCTGCAAAACGTGCAGGAAAAAAAAACAATAAAAATTTTGCTATTTTCTAACACATGGTATTAGTTGTCGTAGTGATTAATGTCATAATTTTCTAGTTAAATCTAATATTAAAGATTATTCTCGCTTCAAATTTTCGGTATAAAGTTCTTTACTTAATTTAGAATTAATTAAAAACACAAAAATAATGTCTTCAAATTAAGCTATATTTTTATTTTATTGTCTTACTAAAATAATTCTTTTAATCAGTGAAACGTGGTAAAATATTTCTATATTGATAACATTTTTTTTCTATTTTATTAACTATAATCTATTCTATACAATGTATTATCTAAAAGTTAAACTTAAATGAGAGTAAAACTATAATAATAATAACAATAATAACCTAAGGCCTATCTAGGCTAGGGACATATTAAAAATAAAACGAGTTTTTAGGTGACTTGAATAATTGATAGTTCTAGGGAAAAAAAGAAAAAAAGAAAAAAACACGAGCAAAAGGAAAACTCTATAACGATATTCAGCCAACTAGAATCACGACATCACAAAAGAGATGCAAATATGGCGAATAGACACAATCCAGATGTCGTCCCTAGGATTGAGGACAATTAGACTTTTTTTGTTTTCTTTTCCCGGAGCGATCATGCGATTTTTTATCTTTTAATTCGGCACATAAACTGGATCTTTAAATTTTAATACCAATCACACAACACGTTGGTACAAGATGCTTTCCTGGTAAAGATCTACTGTAAAAACTACGACCTCTTCTCGGGGTCAAAGGTTTTTCCTTGTGCCAAAGACAGTGATATACTATTATGCAAGATAAGGTTCACGCTAAAAACACTTAAATAGATTTATTACTAATGTTTCAAATGGACTATTATCAAAACGAATTTTAACAATTGCCAGAACTAATTTTCTGAAGATCGGTTGACCTTTAAGTAAAATAGAACTCATAAAAATAATTTTTCTCGTAGATTATTGTCAAACTTTGATTGTGTCTCTTTATATTCATTTCAATTGATACCAAACTTCCAAATCCTATTAATAGATGGCCATTAGTTATATTTGACAACTGACTAGTGAAAATTTACTGACGAAAAAAAATTTTTTTTTTCTTTTTCGTAAGAAATGAATCTACGTGACCTTGAAGGTGTCGTAATTTAATCTCTTCCTTGCAGATCATTCTCTTAATTAAATTTGTTAATTAGAAAGCCAGGAATTTACGTGTAGAGAATGCAGGATGTCCCGCATCAGTAAGCTGTAGGATGCTATAGTAAAGATAACAGCTTCGATCGAATCGAGATCGAAGCCTTTAAATAAATTTTATTGGATTACTATCCGTACAGAAGATTATCAATTAAAATCTGTTCGTTAATCCGTAGAGATTAGATTTAAACTTGATTTATTTATTATACTATTTGCTGTTATCCATTATATACGCCTGTAAATAAATATTAATTAATTAATGACTTCGAAAACTGCCACTTTAAAAGGAAAAAATAAAATAAATGGCTAAATATTTTAGACTTATTTCCATCCCTTTTTTCCCCCTTCGATCTGTGTCTTTGTATCTTGAAATTCTTTGCGATTTATGGTATTTTAACAGAAACAAACGAAAGTCTAATGTCGTGAATCATGTTTATATTTAAAAAGGCTCCATAAGAATATATTGTTAAGTAATTTGCAATAGGAGTTGCACTTGTCATACTCCCACTCCTGTCAAATTCTATTGCGCTTCCTTCAAGAGTTACGTTATTCCAGTTAATTCTTTAAATCGGAAAACATGAATAATTCAGTGTTAAAAAATTCAAAATAAAATTTCTTTAATATATTAAATTTAAAATCGAAGCTGATATTAATCAAATAAGAATTGAAATTAATAAAAAATAAAGTAGAGAAATTAACATTTTGCCATTTTTATCTGCAAGCAAATCTATAAGCAATAAATGTTATTAATATGTATATTGTGTAAATAGAGTATGAGATTTTAATGTCTGGCAGCAAACAACAAAAAAAAATAATTTTTATTCAAAAGTTTTCTTTTTCTGTTACTAGAGGGAGTTGGCAGTCGGTTTTTGAATCGAGCCATGACGTAATGAGGAAGTCAAAATAGGAGTCAGGAAGAGGTCCTTTTTAGGACAGTCGCGGCTTCTGACGTTGTCATTGACAAAAATTTTTCACGGAAATGCAAGTTCTCCCGATTTATCCCTTCCAACTAATTAATCAACCACATAAACCAATTAAAGAGAATGTAAAATACCTTAAAAGTAGGAGTCGAAAAGAGGTTTTTGTTTATTCTTCAATATTTCAACAGCTTAAAGTTTTGCTAAGAAGCGAAAAAATAAACAGAATATTTTTGGAACTGTTTGTATCGTATAAGCCACATTATTTTCTAACGACAGAAAAAAATAAAATAAAAAATAAATAGCCGAGTTGTCAAAATAATTTTCGCAGTTGGTTTTGTGGCTCATTAAACGATTCCAGCGCCATTATCTATCATTGGAGTTCCACTTTCTCTAACATTAAATCAGTTTATTACCCGCGGACGATGTTTGTAATTGTAGACGTGGAATTCGTCAGAACGCGTCTTTCTTCGTATTTGAATTTTCGAATGTAAATAAACTGTTAGAGGTGCATTTTCAGCAGAATGCCCGCGCGTGTAAGTACCTTAATTACGTAATAACGTTGGTAAGTGTCGGAACCGGGCACCCGAAACATGTACGTAGATGGTCGGAGGCCTTCCTGGAAAGGAGAAGCCAGCACCAACAAGTGTGTGCCGGTGCAACAGGTAGCAGGCAGGTAATGCCGAGTCCCCACCCTCTAGTGACGTAGGCACCAACGGTTGGATGGTGCCCGCGTAGTTCGTCGTTAAAAACAGCCGGTCGTCGGTACAAGGATTAAGTAGTCAGGCTGTGCATTCAGTCGGTCGGGACTATGCCGTGAGGTATATATATCTTCGGATACGAAACTGTCCGTGGACATTCGTCAATGGATGACCTGGTCGCGACTTGTGTCTCTATGGATATAACATTTAGGATCTTGGACGGCGACAATAAGGAATAACGTTTGTTGGTGAGTGACGTTTCCGTGCCTTGGGCCCTAGCAGTATCGGACCCGAGCGAAAATTATTTTCTTCTTTCTTTACGACTTTAAAGCAATTATTTAAGTGGATATTCAAATTTATATCCCTTATTATGTCTTGTTTATATTCTTAAATTTTCGGAAATTTCCGATTTTATAACATCTTCTGATCGAGTAAATGATTTAAAACTGTTTCTGTCTTCACCACTACATTAAATTTCGGTTATAGATTATTGTCTTGTGTAATTAAATCTCAATTATTAGACTGTTATTGATAAATGTTATTCAAATTATTTTATATTTACTTGATGAAAATGAGGTACTGTACAAATGTATTTTTGCGCGGTTATCGGCGATAAGGCCTATTTTAAGAAACGATTGCTTGAGTATAGATGTTTATCTGGTCATAAAATAGCCACAAAAAAAAAAAAAACATTTTAAACGTTTTTAGTTTTGTAAGTCGATGTTGAAATTTAAATCGTTAGAAAAACAAGATAGATAATTTATGAATTTTATCAAGTTTTATGGAAGAATTTGAGAAGAAAATGTTTATATTTTGACTGATATTTCCGTAATATTTCTTCTTGCTTATTCTCTACATCTCATTGCTATTTATATAAGTATATATACATATTATTTCGAACTAATTTTTAACATAATAGATTAAATTCATTTGCAATAATTTAATTATTGTAGTGTACTTGACATAATCGAGATGCTTGAACGTAAATACATTCAAACATCATTTTTCTATATATGTAAACAGCTTAATTGAAAATTTTAATTTATCCATAGATTGAAACTCTTGCTTTTCCTGCAAATCGTTATATTTTTCTGTTTTTTAAGTTATAATTTAAGAGCTATTCTAACCGTTCTATATCTAGACTAGTTCTTAAGTCTATATTAGATTACTTTGTCAAGTAAATTATGTCAAATGTCATGATGGCAATGTATTCCTTGCCTGGATTATCTAACCATTTTTCCTAGAAGAATCCCGGGATGGTTTACCATCCGGAAGTGAGAGGAGCAGGAAGCAACATATAGAACGGAAGTGATGTCACGACGTCCTGTTTACACAGGGTGAAACTATTTAAAGTTACGGTAATGAAGAAAGAGAAGTCCTTTTTTCAGAAATCCAATCCTTTCCTGTAAACTAACAATCGATCATTTCTCTTTTACCGCCTCGCTCCAAGGAAAACTAGGCTTATATGTTAATATTATTCAGATGTAGTAATAGTAAATCTATTGTTAATTATCACTACGAACAGTTATATCATCCAGTTAAGTCAGAATGTCATTTATATCCTAAATAATATCCAGGTGAGGTTTGATTTAACATGTATTCTTCCTAGTTGATAAGAGTGTATAATTTAGTCGGTATCGAAGTTCCATCGATGAACTCCAGATGGCACTGTCTACGAGATAACCCTGTATCGATGGATAGGGTTTGGCTGGTTTGAATCCATGTGGATTCTCACTCATTGTAAATCTCCTTGTCCAGGCTTTTATGATGGGTGGAGTATTCTCAACGCTATTCGTAGGTGTGAAAATAAATGTTGCTCGACCGTTTACTTTGATGATAAACTTCGAGATTGGTTTTAATTGTCTTCTCTTTGGAGCGCCGAATAATTAGAACGTGATTCGTTGCAGTTTCAGTTCGTGACTATCTATAAAAATCCTAGATTAAGTTAAACCCTTAGGAAAATTCTCTGTATCGTGAGGTATTGTTCTAAAACGTAGTATGTTTTACATAATAAAATTAAGGTGAATAACTTATATTAATCATTACTTGCAGACTAAGCCCTATTAAAATTTCCCTTTCTTAAATTAAGAGTTATTTATTATAGAACGTGTTAATAATTTAAATATACTTTTTTACAAAGCAGAAAGTATGGTCTTTTTTCGTGAATACAATTAAGTAACAGACTTGTTTTAAGTATTTAAAGACAAATCTTCTTTGCTAAAACACGTAAGAACTAAGTTTTTCGTGAGCCATTTTTTAATAGAATTACTAGTGACGTGCTATTTATTTATTTTAGTTTCGGGTTTAATGAATAACGTATTTGCTTACTGTATTTAGTATACTGTGGTCCTAAACAGAGTTCTTTTAAGATTCATGAGTGCCAAGATGAAGCAATAGATCTACTGTATATGTTAAAGTGCAAAAATAATTTTGGATGCAGGCCTAAAGAATTTATTTTAGTGAAACTTATGTCATTCATAAAGCTCTATTTATTAATAAATGTAGATATTTAGATACGAGTTGAACTTGTTTTTATTTTTATTTTTGACGAGTTCTGACAAATTTTCGCATATTTTAAGAGAAGTTAAAAGTGTGGAAGACCCCGGTTCCACGTAGAAAATATAGAACCATCACTGAAATAGTCTTCATTCTTTTTTTACTTAAAATCTACAACAATCGTATTTACAGAAGACGTAAATAGCCTTAAGTATAAACAAGTAACATTATCTAGAGCTTTCAAAACTCTCTGTTTGAATGATAACGTTAAACCTTTTGTAAGTCAACAGTCGAGTTTATTGCATGAGTCTTCGCTTTGGTTTCCTTTGGGCTTTCTGCTTGTTGCATTATTCATTAATGGATTAAAACTACAAATTTTCCTGTCGGGAGAATCTTAAGTTGTTTACCTTAGGATCTTCTACTGACTGAGATTTTCAAACAGAAGTGGATTCTCTATCCATTTCTGTCTGTTATCATATCAATTGATATCTAGCAGCTATTACGAGACTAGCAAGTCTAGCTAACTGGCTTGATTAATTTGACAACTTACAACATAGTGGCATGCGTGATTTTAACAATTTATAGATTTCAAATTTATTCCTCCGTATATCTAGATGAAGAATTTGAGTCTATATATAGAAAGATATTAAATAAAATAAATTTTAAATACTGTCAAACGAGTTAAATTTAAGCCGTCTTGGTAGGACAACTTCTTTTGTTTAAAAGTTAACGAGACAATTTGTAAGGGATCTAGAAACAAAATTGTTTTGTCAAAATTTTTTTTGTTTTTTTCGACGAAACGGCAAATGGGATATTTTAGGACCGTGTCTTACCTTCACCGACAGCTGAATTCAAGAAGAACCCACTTTCTATACATAGACTCAGACGATTTAGCTTCCTTCTTCCGCAACTTTACGTCATTAATATAGACACGTCACGTGGTCGACGACTGTTGGTTAGCTCCCGTGACGCACCGGAAAGAAATGACAGACAGATCCCATTTGTCAATTCTTCTTCAAAGAATCTCTTTGATGACAGATTTTATGCACGTGTCAAAATTCGATAAGATACGCTTTTCTTTAGTAAGAGAAAATAGAAGTTTCCGGCCAAGTTTGAATCGGAAAGGAAAGTACAATCGACTCACACAACTTTCTAATATAATTGAGCTTTTTAAGAATTTTCGAGACTGAAACAAGACTTAATTACAGTGCTTGCACGATTTTTTTTTTTTTTTTTTTTTGTCATCCATCAAAACTCATCAGTCCTCCAACCCGCCCAAGTATTCTATATTTTTGGTGCTGATAACAGCACCCCTCTCACGACTTTCGATACCTCCCAGAGCTCGGGGGTACATCTTTTAACATTTCCCTCAATTTGGAGTTCATTTTTCTGAAGGGAATCTGTGACATCCGCTGGCGGCATCGCATATCAAAAGCTAGATTGAGATCGCAATGACTCTTCTCACTTAATTGCGGCCAGACTATTACTTAACGCAATGATAGCGGTTGTTAACAGTAGTGTCTCTGCTCTGCTTTCAGACGGAGAAGGGAACTAGCCTCGGGCCATTTTCGCTAGATAAAGACGTTAAATTCATCGATAGGATCACTAAAACGGAAACAAATTGTACAATTGTACCAGCAGAAGTCGGAGAAGAAACCCAAACAACCGTGTTTAGATTATATCTCTGTATAACGTTCATAAGTCTGAAAAGTATACAGAACTATATAGCGGGAGACGTCATTTATTTTCACTTAATGGTAGAGCTCTCTGCACTTCACAGATTTATGTCCAAAGCACTTAGGTAGGTAGAACTTAAAACACAGGTTAGCTATAAAGCGGCCGAACGTAAAGTAATTGCTGAACAACCAGAGGAAATGGTTTGTCTTACGATTAATAATCTTAAAAAAATAGATAATTGTTGCAAATAATATTTTTTAAGTCTTATAATATTCAGAAAAAAACTGAATTTTATAATTTTTATCTCTCTTTATTTATTATTTTTTCTTTAAAACCAGTATCTTTTAGAGATTCGAAGCACATTTTCTAGATAACTTTCTTGTATATTTTTCATTACTGCTTAGTTAAATATGTACAAAATTTTTATATTATTTTAATTTTTATTAAAACTTAATTTTTTAATTAATTTTAATTTGTTGTTTTGTATGAAACTTACTACTTAGCTTCAGTATTCAGCAATTGGAGATTTGATATAAATATTTAAAAACATTTTATAAATAAAATAACTCTCAGTGGCAAGAATTAAATTATGATTAATGCTTAAACTTTTTTTGGTTACATCGAAAAGTTTCTTAAATTATAGTCTTATAGCAAGAATAAATGTAATAAATTTTATAAACTTGTTTTTCGGCTTTTTTGCATGACTGAAGAATTATGCAGTGAAGCCAACCTTTTGCGCTTTTTTGCTCGTAGCTCTTTTTCTTCTTGCCGAATTTAATACAAAGTCATAATTTTCTTTAAAAACTTAATGGGCAATTTAATAGCTCTCTATAAAAACTTTAAATTTAAAAACTTTCGTAGAAACTAGTTTGATTTTGCAGTTTTTCGAACACGGAGAAAACTTGATATTTCTGATCAACATGTTAAAGTTAATATATCATCAGATAGGAACGGGGAAAAAAAACTTATGCAAACTATATATAAAACTTCTAGTTTGTTTCCAAAATAAACTTTCCATCAATGTTTCTAGTCATGCTGCTGATAGGCACAAAGCCAATTCAAAACAAACTTTATCAATAGGCAACAATAAGACGTCCGTTATTGTAAGTTTATACGAGTTCCTATTATATTTGTAAACAAAACTCGAAATATTTGTGTTACTAGTAGACTTTTATTTTAGAATTTTAAAAAACAAAACAAAGTCACGATATAAAGTCATAAATATAAAATAATAATAATTTTTGAAGTAAAAAAAGCGGTTTAATAGTGTATCAATTAAACTCATCGCAGTTTCATTCATTCCAGCAAACGAATAGTAAAAGTTAACGTGATCGGTTTATGAATGACTAATGACATATTTATTTTTTACGATAATTAAAAAATAAAAAAATAAAACTTCAGGCAATTGAGCACAACTAGCGTAGTCGATATATTGAATTCCCCATTTACGTGTCCCAGAAATGTCATGAGAATAAAGATACCAATCTATATTCCCAAAAAGGAAAGTTGAATACATAAAAACAGAAAAAAAAATCCGTTAAAGAAAACAAAGATAAATTTTATTGAAAATTTATAAGAAAGTTCGTAAGAAATTTTAGGAAAAACGAAAATATTTAAACGTAGAAAACGATGTATAATAATAATTATTAGAACATGTCGTTTAGCAACAGCCAATCGGCACCTAAGATGACTAAGTAGGTCATCGAGACCAGACTTTTCTCGATAAATCACTGCCTAGGGTGCACACATAGAGAAGGTGTTTGACAGGACAGCGAAACTTCCTGGTTGGGTGCCAGAGGGAATGAAAAATGCTCAACGAAAGTTCTTTAAAAAGTTTCTCTTTCGTTCCTTCATTTCCCTCTTTATCTGTGTATATAAATGATTGCTTAAAAAGGCTACGGCACGGACTTTCCTCAAAGAATGAAAAATGATCTAAGCTTGAATATTTTAATACTTTCCACGAATTAAAACCTTTTTATCCTCTGTGAGACTGGCATTTTTTATTTATTTTTGTTTTGTTTTCTGTTCTTTCATCTATTATTCGAGCTCAGTAAGAACCTCACTTTCTTTATCATTATAATGACGTTTGAATGAATAGAAGACTTGAAAAATATTTTAAGCACGACCGTGAATCATAAATGCAAATTTGAATCATTGTTAAACGTCAAAAGTAATTTCGAAAATCATCTTAAATATTAATTAATTGTCGAGTACTGGACCAAAAAAAAAAGTCGCGTATATGCATATGTATATCTAAAAGTTTCCTGGTTTAGCGAACGTAAATATTTAAAAACTCGACTCGATATCCGCTATAGAAAAAATTTAACAGCCTAATTTTTATTTTACGTTCGTATTATTCTCGGCACCAAGAAATTTTATGAACAAATATTGTTTTTAAGGCAGTTTTCCAAGAGTTTCCACTGTGTAAATTTGTTTTTTCTCAATAAATCTTTCCAGGGAATAACCTCAAACAAATAAATTCTGTAATTTCTCAAGCAATGAGTAATAAATGCTTAATTATTTACATAAACATCTTACAACCAACATATAAAACATTCTAGGTCAAGATATATAAACAGGATGGAAATTTAATTCACATTTACGCAATTCATAATTATTATTATATAGGAACTAAACATTTTATATTTAATTATATAATGATGAATTATGTATGGTGCTATTTTCAAACAAATCGGCAAAGGTTTGTTTTACGTTTAATTAAATTTATTATGCAAAAGACATGCAAATTTAATATATGTAAATCAAAAGTAAACAGGCAAAATCGTGTTTTCGATTTAGTAACAACTTCCTACTAGTAATATTTTTAAATTATTATTTAAAATTTTTTAAATTTATGATTAATATATCTTATTATGTACTGTACATAGATTCGGGTATTGCAAAGGACTGTTCTTTATTGAAAATTGCATTCTATATAACCATTAACTCTGTAATTTATATTAAACTAGCATATACGCGAGTATAGTCTTGGAATAAATTATTTAGACTCGTATAAAAGCTATAATTTACATTATTATTCGAGTAAATAATAAGTTACGTTTTTATAGCAAGCTATGAATATCTTTTATTCGAATTTGACTTTACGACATTCTTCGAAAAGGTAAAAACATTACGAGACTACCGCTTGGGAGTTTTTTTTATATTTCCTTTTTTATTTTTTTTTTAATTCTTTCTTGGAGGAAAAGGATGAACTGCAGCAGCCCTATGATAAAAGTAGAACTGGTTTCGGTCGGTAAAGATAAAACGAGTGTCTTCGAAGTTTGGGTAGTGTCGTGTCACGTGACCCGAGACAAGCGATGACGGTAAATCTGTCAGGAGGTATTTCTAAGCTGGGAGGTAGATAGCAATATATTATATAAGTCTGATAGATGAAGCGTGTGATAAAGTGCACACACATACATAGCTCTTTCGAAACTGGCCAGTTATTCTATCAATTGAAACTTGTATAAGAAAGCGGAAGTTTGCACAGAGCGCCTCGTTTTACAACAGGAAATGAAATTCTTTATGGCTTTTCTAAAGTTATTTTTTATTCCCTTTCCAAAGGTATTATTTGGTTAAGCGATAATTTATATATTATTTGATAAACATAACGCAGTTTACATTAAAAACATATACATTCTGTAATAATAAATCATTAAAATGTAAAAAAAAAGGACAGGCTACTATTTACATAATGTAAAAATTCCTTTTTTAAATTACTAAATTTTTTTCTTTTGCTGGCCGATGCTGTAATTTGTAATATTTAAAATACAATTCGGCAAAAATTTAAATATATTATGAAAGAATTAAAGATGAGACTGGTAGCAACACGATTCCGGTAAGTAATTCTACAATTATCACATAAATTACTGCAGGCAGAGTCATTTATTTTTCATCAAAAATTTGAATTATGAAACTCGTTTAATATTCCGTGAAGAGGTTATTTTGCTATTTAAAATTTATCATTTTTCAGCCGGTCTATGCGTAAAAATTACGCCGTAGCCGATACTAAGCAATCTATGAATCAAAGAGAAAGAATCATTAATTTTCAATGGCGTTTCTTTTTTTGTCAGCTATAACTCAAAAAATATTAATTGATGATCATTCGACCTTAACGAATTGTAAGGTCAAACTGTTAAAGTTAAATTATCTATCAATTAATATAAGTTATATCCATTATTTTTGCTCTGTGTGCTGTTAACGTAGCGTGTTTCGTAGCCAGTACGGAACATTTAGAAAACTGAACATCCTGAAGCCTTTGCCCTCCTTATTTATCTAATCATAGCTTGTAAAAGTAATTGAAGTCAAAGTCATTATCTAAGAAATTAGATTTATCTCGAACCATTTCTTAACCCGGTAAATACGTGCTGGTTGATAATAGAGTACAGATATCTCCGTCTCTCCGCCCATTCACCTCCATTCAATCGTGAAGATTGCCAACAAACCAGACGAGATTTACTTTATTTAAGCTAGATCAAAGTTCGTAACATTTTGGTCTCGACCCAATAATTTGAATGTTGTCGACAAAGGTGCAGTAAATTTAAGTTTCTAAAAAGAAAGGCAACTTTCCAAATAAACAAGTTTAATTGTACTATAGAAATGCTCGATCATACGTGAAACATCACGCGATAAAGCAAGAAACACTGTTTAATCTCCCGCTGAGGAGCTACGATTCTTGAAATTATGCCTTGTTTTGCAAACAAACAATGTCAACTCTGTCCTCTGAGTACGTGAAAGAATCCGCAACAAACGCACGAAGGAAATATCTTGATGGATATCTTCCTGTTCCAGAAATTCTGTTTTTGATATTCATACTAACGAGTCTCTAACTGCAGAAACCAAAACAACTATTGTGCAACTGTGTCATATGAATAGCACAATGTTCACCATATCCTTCAAACATATATATGTGTGTATACATACTTATATTCGACCTTTACGTTAAACCTGCTCGTCTCTCTACAAAAAGTTTAAATTTTCTTACTTTCTCTTTTCTTAACACGAAGATTTCCAATGTAATCAAAGTAAACCAATAATTTATTCCTCAGGTATCAATTCAAATCATTTTTTTTTTTACTTTAATTTTGCTCTATCAACCACTCCCAAAAGCTTTTTGATGAGTTCTTTCAATCATTTTTTATATATTCTTTGCTTACATCCACTTTCTCTCTCTCTCTCTCTCTTTTTTTTAAATGATTGTACGGGATTGCTTTCTCGAGTTGATTTTAGTTATTAGTGTGCTGCACCCATATGTACCAGTTTTCTCTTTCTTTCTTTCTAGCTTTAGGTGACTCCGAGATTTTTTTTTAAACTCGTCGAACAGGTGCATGTTAAGAAGGGGGAAAGAAGGGAACAGGTAGGGTTGACTTCATTAATTAAATAAGAAGTTAAAGGGTCAGTAATTTTTTATCCAATCGCCCTCACCTCTACATTGGTAAGTGATGTCATTCACCTCTCGGCGCTACCCGCATCTGTCGGGATGAACTAGCTCTGGTCTTTCATTTTTCAGATCTCCCACACATACGTATCAACTCGTACGCACTTTCTCTCTTTATATATTTATTTTTTCTTATAGTAGCACGGTACTATAGGATGAATCGTAGTATACAGTACATCCTCGCATTTCTTAATACACATGTTTCTTGAAAAAATTCTCGTTATTGTTACAAGGATATTTAATTTTAAAGGAACTTTTAGTAAAACACTGTTTATTTTTTTAAAAACATATTAGAAAAAGCGTCAATAAACCCATTCTATAAAGTTGTACAAATTTATTATTATTATCTTTTTTTTTAATTTGCGGAAAATGTTTTGAAACTGGTTTGTCCATAATTATCAATTTTTCTAATATTTTATATCGTTTATTACATTATCTTTCAAATAAACAAGAAAGTATTTAGAGTAGTGAGAGTGAAATTACTTTAAATTGATTTTTTTCGAGAAAATGTCAGTGCAATAACCTAAATTACGTTTGGAAAGGTGATTATAAAAATAAGGTTTTAATACACATATTTGTATTTCTAAATTTATAAAGCTGTAGAGGGAATTAATATGAATAATTAAATTATTTTTATATTTTTCTATTTTAAGTGTAGTCAAAATTCTGCCTTTAAGATAAGGACTGAATTCTATTTATTGAATGATAATTACATATCCGGGTTAAAAAGTTTGTCTTTTTATTTTTGTAAAGCTGTTTATATCTATATATTATAATTTATTGGATATTTATACAACATTTTAAAATTAATGTTTGATTTATTTTTATTTTTTGATAGAATTTTCAACGTTAATTATCAAGAACTTTTGTGAATATATAAGAAGGGAATTGCAACTTCGAATTTTTATCATCCTTCAGAGAAATTGGCTTTCAAGAAATTGATATAGGCGTATCGAGAAGAGAAAAATGGAAATTGACGCGGTGTCTCTTGACAAATTTTTAGGTATTGATTCTGAATCGACTTCGGAATCGACAACGGATTTTTCTCCACCAGCTCCCAAACGCGTACTGGAATCGGTTAAGGAAGAGCCCAATGACAATTCTTCTACTAAGACACTGAGTGGCCCCGAATATAACTTGAGGCCCCGTTCCTTACAAGTGAAATTCGAAACGACCGAAAGGAGAAGAGGATCGACGAAGAGGGAACCGAAACCAAAACAGAAACCGCCTCCTCTGAGCAAGTATCGAAGAAAAACGGCCAACGCCCGAGAAAGAACCAGGATGCAAGAGATCAATCGAGCCTTCGAAAATCTGAGGAACGTAGTTCCGCAATTTCCATGTAAATTGGGAGCCGATAATGGAAAATTGACGAAAATCACTACTTTGAGGCTGGCCGTTAATTATATCGCGGCTCTCACGCAAATCTTAAGGCAAGCGGACGACGACGAAGAAATTCCGGAAGGAGGATCGGAAGCAGATTCTTGTCAATCCTTAGAATCTCTAGAATCCAGTTTAGAACTGGGAGACGATTCCTGCAGTTTGATACCTGACGGTTTCGATCTTATTCTAGAATCTGACGGAGAAAGTATGCAACTCAGCGACGAACAGACTGTTTAATGTTTCCAAGAGTTTAACGAAGGAAATAAAACAAAACAACTAAAGACTCTCTCTACCCGGAATTGTCTGATTCAAATTAGAAATAATCGTTTTAGACATAACTAAAGTAGACGATGCTCTTTGAGCTGAAGTTATGCGCATGGAGGATACCTCTGCGCGTATCTGGCCGCTACTTAAATTCGAAGACAAAGACAGAAAATACTCAAAATGTTGAAATGTGTACAGTGATATTTACCTCATCCAATGAGAATATTAGAATTTTTAAGAAAGAATAAGTTGACAAACTGCTCAAAAATAGGGCTTAAGCCTTTTAGCTATACAGTTCCGTCCTTATTAAATGTCATCGGTGATTTTCCCTAGATGGGAAGTTAATGCTTCGAGCTCACTAGAACCAACGTGTTTCAGGAGTGTTTTATACATAGGAAAATAAAATATTTTATATAAAAATTTATATATAAAAATTCCTTAGTGCCAGTTAAATTTTTTTTTCATATTGTATCTTTTTTTTGTTATATTACATTATTTGTTGCGTAATTTCTGTCATTTGTATTGTCTTTTCTGAAAGAGAATCAAAATATACAGCTTTTTCAAAACGTTTGTCTTTATTTAACACTTTAAAGAAAATAAACTTAGAGTGTAAAAAACAATGACTATTAATTCTTTACAAATGAATAATTTTCATTTTTTCTTTTCAATTATATTTACCTATCACTTCATCTTACAAATTACATGAACTTTTATTTGTAAAGTACTCTACATTTAATTCTTTATAAACTGGAAAAAAATATATACATAAACTTTTTTTGCAAAGATAGAAGCTAATAATCCATTAATAAGACTGCAGAATAAAAATAATTTGATCTAAATGCACTTATAAAGCGTAATTGTACCAAAAATCTATTATCGCAATTTTAGATAAGATAAAGGTATCCATTAAACCAAACCGTTTTTAATAAACTAGTTAAGAAAAAAATTGGGGTATTTAAAAGTCATCGTTTGGCTATCCTATGAACGAATTTACATTCCGACGGCGTCACTTCACTCGAGCAAACACGCGTTTAACGAAGGTAGGAATATGTTGAGTGACAATCATGAAAATGCACCATGTCTCGCTTCGTCTGCATTTACTTAACATATATTAAACTCTTATCTAAGTCGGGGATTTCTTTAAGCTAGCAACACCTCATTAAATCTTTGCATGCTATTTACAGTAATGAGTAAATACATTATGAACATCTATCGCTATATTTTATTTTGTTCTTTATTCAACGGGATATGTTTATGATTTTTTTCTCTATAATTAAATATATTCGTTTAATTATGCGTAAAAATTTTTTAACTCCAAAACTAATTACTGCAATTAAACAATTTTTATACAAATTATCTATAAAAAAATCCATCTTNAAGCCTATTAAAAGTAATAATAAACTGTATAAATTATTGCATTTAATTTAATTTCATAGTCACGTATTTTTGAAATATTAAAAACATTTTTCCCGTATTTATGCGTGAAAATTTTTTAAATGGTTCAATAAATGTTAATTTAAATTAAAATAAAATTCAATAAAACCTGTCTAAAATGGACTCTGGATAAAAAGACAAACCTGCCAAATCGGACGGTGCGATTTCGTTTTACACAGGTTTTATTGTATGCTATTTACAAATAAAACGAATATTATCTTTTATCTCGCCGTATAAAATGAATTTTAACACGTGGATATTTTAGAAATTTAAAAAACTACATTATATCAATATTAATAAATGTGATTTTATTTTCATCTTATTTAATTAAATGCTTTCTCTAATTTTATTGGCATNTGCTGCAGCCTACAGTCAAAGGTCGCGGGTTAACGAGGGTCGAGGCAAAGGTGCTACTGACCTATTTCTTTATTTCCGTAACAAAAATAGAAGAGCCTTTAGTTATTTGTTTAAATATTATGTTGTAAGTGCGTTTAATTAATTATATAATTTACATAATTAACTTCAAAACACGTTTCTGCTCATTTCAATACAAGGACGAGATTTAAGATAAGTATAAAGTATAGTCCAATAGATCAAAATTGAAGAGATTATAACGTGAAAAATTGCATATTTACAATGCTACAAAAGCTCACACAATAGCTATGTTCAAACATTATTCAAAGAATTTTAAAGTAGGATTTAGTGTTCACATATAAAAATGAATAGTAAGGTGCGAATCTGGTTTTTCGCTAGGAAAGTGATAAAATCGCGAGGAAAGGTTAGGAGATAATAGGTTTCTTGGGATAATGCTCGACTTCAACTGCTGATAAAAGTCATATGATTCGAGGAAAAAGTACAAGTAAAAGAGAAAGTAATGTAAATAACAGTGAGGAGAAAATAAAAGGATTAGGCCCACGTTAAAGAAATCATTTTTGATAAGAATCTGATAGAGTAACATTTTGTTTTTATAAACTTACCTCAAAATATTCACTTGAATTTCTTAAGATATTTTCTTAACTATTTTAAACTATTCTGAATTAATTTTTTACTTTTCCTTTATTAATTATGCATCAAATTTTCTTCTTTCTCTTATTGTTTAAATTACAAATAATTTTAATATCGTATTTTGTTACTATTAACATTTTTCTTATAAAGTAATAATTTTTCTCCGGTTATTTATTGGAAATNAATTAATAAATATTTTATGGTGATTAATGTCTTTAAAGCATTGCATAGACATAGGCCTTGTGTGTAAATAAACCTATTTAATCATTTATAACCCATAGACATAATTATACAGTATTCTAATGAACAGTTTAATTAAATACGGTTCTTGTGTTAAAATAACGTCATGTGGAGTTGGGAGTTGTTACGCGTATTTCCGTTTTCCGCTGCTGTGTTTGGAAAATATAAAAAAAATATTAAGTTTGTTAATAAAATGAGACTGGTGAATGACCTTAATTTTATATTATAATAAAGTTTACATCAAAATGCAATAAATTTTTAACATCTAACAGCATTAAAAAACTGAAATATTTTAAGATGTTAGTACTAGGAAAAAATATTTCCGTAAATTCATTGTAAAACTAGATTTTCTCAAAAACATGTTGCATAACGTCGACAGCTAAGATAATTTTATCTCCTTACGAAAAGTTGAATCGATTCATTTTCTAGAGCGTTTTTATTGCTCGACACTCAATTAACCTAATTTTAACACCGAGTAGATATATTGGAAGCGGGGGTTTATTTAGAAATCAAAAAGAGCACTTAAAACAGAACTAAATAGAATGGTAGAAAGGGAAACACCTTCCGTCATTTAAATGTCAAAGGCTCACAATTCGCTAATCTAATCATCTTTCCAACTTAATAGAAAAGATACCGAGAACCTCCTGAGCCTGGGGCGTGCCAAAGGCGACAGCAAAAGACACCTTTATGTCGGGACGGTGACCCTACCTCCGGACTTGGATTTCGCAACGTCAGTTGAGTGAGTCGACCAAACCCGTCTCTTCGATCGGACGTCGAGACAGACGTCGAGGTCAAAGGTGACGCCCGCGTCCATCAGGGAAGGGTGGAGTGGATCGCTTGATAGTGGCCCACACGCGATGATCTGAACTACTTTCCTTGTCTATAGTATGAGTCGTGCCAAACTTCTACTTGGACGAGTCCATCGTACGTGTTATTAAATAGAAAAATCTTTAAAAAGTAGACTATAATTTGTGGATTTTTAAAGTTGTATTTTGAAATATTCAAATCGTGTTTCGATAAATTTAATAGATCTTTAAAAGGAAGCCTCCATTAAATCTTTTAATCGGAAAGTCGTTAAAAGACCAGTGAGTCCCAAAAATTTAATAAAATTTGAATTTTATAGCGACTTAAAAACTTTAATTAATGGGCTAATTATCTAGTAAAGAACTGTCGCTAAGATTGTTTCTCATAAAAAAAAAACAGTTAACGTGTGAAAATTATGTTCCAGAAGTGCGAACGGAGAAGACACAAAATAGTTATTTATTGGTCATTTTAAAACAATTCGTCGTTAAGATAATTTATCGACATCTTAGTTATTATAATGCACATAACTATGTTCATTTTTAAGTGCATACTTAATCACTACAAACGAAAAAAAGTAGTGAATTGCAGAATTATTCAAACAACAATTCGTAATTATTCTTCACGAGTGACTAAATCATTTTTATTTAAATGTTATCTCTATATTTGTTGGTTATATTTTCCGGCGGAAAAGACATAATGCCATAAATGTTATCAAGATGGCGGTGACAAGTGACAAGGTGACAGATGAGTTGTCAGAATATCTTAGCTGTGTCGTAACGTGTTAAGATGACTCTGTCAAGCAATCCTCGTTGACGGATGGACCGTGAAATTTCTGACGACATATTCTCTATCTGGAGTGGACGCCGAGGAGCCATACTCGTCAAAAATTATTTGCCAAACATGAACAAGAAAAAAAAATCGAAAAGAAAAATTGAATTTAATAATATAACCAGTTTTCTTCCGATAAAAATTAAAAATTATAATCGATTTTGAGTATATGCAATACGAAGAAGCTACAGTATTTTACTGATGGAAAATATTATTAATGTTAACCTCTATCTAAGTCGTCATAAATTTAAAACGTTCGGAATAATAAATGTTTGCATGTTTCTCTCAAATAGGATAGAAAACTGCGTGTTGCTCGGCCATCACCTTGTTAAGTTCTATCGACTGCGCTATGTTTCGCGCCTGTTAGGCAGGATATACGATCTCGTAGATCCTGGAAAAGATAGAACAAAGAATAGATCCTTCCAGCGAGGAAAAAGTGAAGAGCAGAGTGAATAAGTCAAGGAAATTGAAAGCAATTAAACTTACCGAGGGAATAGTAAAAGTGACGTTAATTAGTTCTTAGAGATATCTAAAGGGTGCAGTATTTCAAGAGGAACTGCGTTAACCCCCGGTGGGACTGGATCCATGCTGAGTTTCAATATTGGTGTAAATAAAACTAAGATTCCCTCCAGCAATTGCGCAGCAATTTTTCTCTTCAACACGAACTAACTACAACTAAGGAGATATATTACGAGAGATCATCCCTAAAGATTTATCAATGTACAATTTTCTTCCAAATTATGATAATTTATCGCTTGTTTTTATTTATTTGTCATTATGTTGGTTCTCTCTATGAAATGTTGACTCGGAGAGAAAGTTATTGGACTTGTAAGAAGTGTTACGTGATATTATAATTTAGTTATAACTTCTTCGTATGATATTCTGCCATTAATCTTATACGCTGTCTCTGTATACACTTTTCACAGATTAAGAATCCTTGGTCTACATCGTTGCCGTTCTTAATACACGAACAGGTGTTATTTTATTGAAGATGCTTGCACGTTAAATGCTATTTCACTTAAATCTGAGAGATTTTACCAGATTTTTATCAGTTTGTCAACAAAAACGACGTAAATTATATTTGTATGTTACTTATAAGAGGGTTTTAATCCTAACTGTAAAACGTTCTGACGACATTAAATGCGCTAAATAAAGACTTTAACTCACCCTATATCAACCGTTAGTGTAGACACAGGTGGATGGGAGGTTCAACATCTTTGGTATTCTTTTATCTGTTAACCTAAACCTCCCTCTCTTTCCGGTGGCAGGTCAAGAGATCGTAATGTTGGTATGTAGACTACGGGTGGTCACATAGAACTGTGTACATAAGATGCTTTCAACACCCCCAAACAAACATGGTACCAAGTAGCCAGAAAAGAACTCGTTTTCAGGAATATAGATTCGCGTACAATGCGGAAATTGAGTTTGGATATTATATCCGATCCGGCTGAACATAAACGGATGATGGAGATTACATTAACCTCTTCTTAACATGTTACTCATCCCTAAAGATGATGCCAAGATTAATTAATAAGCATTAAGCTCGTTGAATTTTAATGTCCATTAATTGACATTTGCATAATTTCAATTAGCATTACTGTAATATTTCATCATCTGCGCCGTATAATTTGCATTTTGGAATTTTTTTACGCCTTACATAAGAACTTAGAATATTCGGAAGGCAAAATAATAGTTGCAGGTGCACATTTAGCGAGTAGCTTATAAAAAAACTAACCAAAAAAAAAGTAACGGGAGATGTTTAATTTTAATTAACCAGCCGAGAAAGAATTTAATTTTCAGGTAATTTTGTTAATAAATCATCCTGTAAACTCTCAAACCATTTATAACAAATCCAAAAAAGCATTTATTTGATACAAATTAGAATTTAAGAGAACGAATGTTGTTATTATTGCATCACGACCGAAACAAATCGTTGCGGCACTTAAGCTTAAAGACGTAATTAGTACAACATGATTATTCTGTCTAGCATTGAATGGTGAGGACTGTCCGAAATTGCTGCATTGTTCGCTTGGGCGTTGGTGCGTGAGCGGCCCATTACCGAGTGCCTGTCACGTGATACGTGACAACAGCCAGAACAAATCCTCTTCTTTCGTCTTAACTGGAGCAGAGATCTTCGATTTTTCAACAATAATGGTGACTAATAGCCCTCTGTCGTCACTTGTATTATCTATAACGCTCGAGGGCATTATTCGTGAGGTTTTTCAGCGATACTTTTCGATATCGAAAAAATATCGAGAAGGGAAAAAGAAAAATTGTGGATTTCCAAGATTTCTTCCAAAGATTATATGAAGATGGAGTGAGGCGATTTTCGGTCACGTTTTCCACGGCCGATCGTGTATAGCCAATTAATTGGTGTGGAATTATCTAATTATCGTATTTAGCCCACCCATCGAGCGATTTCGTGGTAATTCCGATAATCTCTTTAAAGTCAAAAGATGCTTTACTTAATGCGAGCAATGTCAAAAATATTTTCGAAACTTTTTCGTTAATTTGTGCAATTAAATGGCATTTTCCATCAATCATTCTCCCTCACGATATTCGATAAGATGATTCAGTCCATTTTAAGATAAACATCCGCAAATATCCCATTGATTTATTAAGCATTTAATTTAAATTGAAGAACTTTAATTACTAATAACTTGAGGATTTTTCTTTACAAACAAAATATTAACAATTAATTTCACTAAAATTAGGACTTATCCTGGAAAAGATCTTTTCCAACACGCAACTATAAGACTTATTTTAGCATCGATATCTAATAATCAATCTAACACCTATCGAGTAAAAACTATGTTTATAAATTTATATTTAGTACTCTATTTTTAGTACAGTCGACGGCTTATATATTTAACTGGATGTATATAATTCAATTAGTCGAATCACAAAAAAAACAAGTTCGAAATATTATGTAAATGTTTTTACTTGTTGGCGATACGTAATAATAACAATTAATAATTGTTAATCAAAATATATTGTTACGACAGTGTTACAGAGACCTAAATGTTTTGTTGTTGCAAACTTGATTAATAAGTTATTATTAAAATATAAATAATAAGCATTAATTTTGTTTTCGTATAGAATTAATAATATTAATTGTGTTAGAGAATATAACATTGCAATAGTTCGTGTCAAAATACGTATCGATTAACTAGATTTTTTCTATTTAATGCAGTATTTAGGCTATAGAACGTTTAATCGGGACACTTTAACATGTAAATATTGTTATTTTCTCTTCACTTGACGGGAATTTCTGCATTAACCCCCTCATTAAGTATTGACAAAAGCGCATTATAGATAATAATTATTAAGAGGAAATTTTTTACTCGGTAAAAATATTACGATATCGGATCTAGTAAATGAAAAATAGCGGAAGAATATTACACTGGTGTGACATAGCCTATATTGAGACAAGCTAAACTTAGGTTAGCCACGTTTAACAATAACCAGGAACTAGACGGACACCCAATTTATATGCTGACACCCAAGTGTGATAGGCCCTGATTTTTTTCTTCTATCGGATAACAAAGAAAAAAAAAACAAGATATTGTTGTGCAACGTATGAAAAACTACTTTGGGCGCTGTCAGCTATCGACCCAAATTCTGTCTCCGTGATCGACAATCGCTGCTTGTTCACCCGACAGAAGACTTAGTGCTTTAACTAGGACTGCAACCATAGATATACGCAGTCGTTGACTTCGCAGCAGGAATTCCGATGCACTTCACCGATATGTTAAAGAATACGATAGTTAAGTTATATTAAAAATTATAGGCTCGTGTTTCACCTTTTCTCTTTTCACACTCTACATATCTATAAAATGAAGAGAACTATTTACCTATTAAATGTCTTAGACATTAAAGTAGCAACATGGTTTGTTACATTTGCATTTGTAGGAGGTCTAAACTATACGTTCGGTAAATATGGTTTGTGTTAATAGGATATAATTTCAATTGCATTAACTGGTAAAGCAGGTTTCGTTGATTGCAAATCATTGCAATGCAATAAAAAAAATGGTAATGTTGAAATGCTATTTTGCAGAAGTAAACTTAATTAGTAAAACAAGTTCGCTTGTAATTTATTACTTAAAAACAACTCCGGGTTAAAATTCTTTTTCCATTAGTACGACTTTTATATTATTTTTTCTCCAGTGTAGTCATCCCTATTTTATTCTTCTTGGATAAGCGCTAAATTTATAAATTTGCCAATTTTATAATGACTACCTTTAAGTTGGGGAAAATTACATTTGATAGCCAGGGTGCACTATCATCTAGCATAATTCTTAACTTAATGGAGTAAGGTCAGTTTTTACATGATGTTTCCACTCGATCGCTCGCTACGAACTAATGCGAATTACATAATTCCTCTCGATATTTTTAGAAAAATTGTTTATTTAAAATATTAAATCTTCTTTTTTTTCTTTCTTTTTGTCAGTGATTTATTTCCTAAGCGCATCGCATTTTAGAGACTCGATATTTTATGCAGTTTACGCAATGGCATGCGAATTATATAAGGGATTATCCATAACGTAGCTATCGAAAATGTCATTTTAAAAAGAAAATTAGGTGAACGTGGAGCTTTATATTTGATATCCTATCTGCTCGTTGTAACCGGGACATCGTCCGGCCTGGCAGGTGTTACATTAAAAGCCAACAAAAGTGAATGGCCATTTTGTGTCGGAATCGAACAACATCCAATAGCAGCGGGGGTTTAGTTTAGATGAAAGCCTTTCAGCTTGGGCGTTACCTGGTACTATCTCGGACATACTATTGGAGAAGAGACGTTTATTGAAACTATTGTAAAGTTAGGCTGTCAGCGTGGTAGTTATTGAAAAAACTACAGGGGTTTGGGTGATTTTTATAAA
Source organism: Centruroides sculpturatus (assembly GCF_000671375.1). NCBI lineage: Eukaryota > Metazoa > Arthropoda > Arachnida > Scorpiones > Buthidae > Centruroides > Centruroides sculpturatus. The sequence goes on from NW_019384342.1 coordinate 558,273, forward strand.
GGTCCTTTATTTAATGTCTTTGTAAGTTTATAGAGAATAACCTGTTAGGTGAGTCATTTGAAAAGACAATATACTTCTTTGTTTTAGCCAGCTCGGAGTATGAAAAAACTTTAAGGCAGCGGAACCTTTTTGAATTGATATGAAGTACCTAACGTTGTTATTCTTTTCTTTAGTGTAATTATAGTTTTTTTTTAATAATAAATCTTAGCAAAGTAATAAATGATAATGCATGATGCATTGAACACATTATAAATATAGTAAAAACTAATTCAAAGCTAAACATTATAATTTTCGATTTAATTTTTGTCGCATCAGTTATTCTGTCCAGCGAACTTTATGAGGAAATTATAAATTAGAACATACGAATTTAAAATATATTTTAATTAAGTGAATCTAATTTAAAATTTAACGCTAATTAGCTTACAAGAAAAACTTAATTTTTTTTATATTTTATTAATTATAGAAAATTACACGTAGTTCTTGAAAGTAAATGTAAATATCCCTTGTGCAGTTTAAGGTGCAGCATGTTCAAGACGAGTTTTGGTTTAAAAGAAGATTAAAAACAACCGGTAATTTTTAAAATAATTAGATAGTTTACAAAAATGTATTATTCTTAATAGGCTTTCCTCTATAAAAATAAATAAATCTTAATTATACTACGTTTGATTCGTTGAAGTAAACATAGAGAAATTAACATCGTTTCAAAACTATATTTTCAGTTACATGAATTAAAAACCCTGTAATCAAGGCTCAGAAGAAAGAATTTTGTATTAAAGAATAGAAATAACTTTAATTCATTTAATATTTGAATTGTATCGATAGGCTATGTTATTATTCGCATATAAGTTACAGTGTTTTACTCCTACACACAGTATTTTATTCCTATAAACAGTGTTTTAACTTTATAGGGATAAATATTTTTTAGATTAATTTCATAGATAAGTCACAAACAGATGTAGTAGACTAATTATTACAACTAAAAATGGCTATCTTGATAAAAAATCAATAATTAAAAATAAATTATACCATCATTCAAATTGGTTAATACGAGATCGTAAGCTATAGATTACAGCCGTATAATGATATCGACGCTCTTTTATTCCGAACTATCTCTTTCTGTTTGGAATATTATCTTTTTAATTGAAGACCATTGATAGGTACAATGTTCGCTCCAAATTGAGCAATTCATACATATCATCAAAAAATACAATAGAAAAGAAAACATAAGTTGGAGAATGATTAATGTTCTTTGGGCTGTCGCTCATTCAACAAAGATAAGACTATCTCATGGCTTCAATGACTATAACATTATGACTTCCTCAATCTTTTCACACCGCTTAATAATACCTCAACATTGATGATCGTATCGTCAACCCACGGATGAGATCCAGATCACTTCAGCTGATAACTAATGTTACATACAAGAAAAATGTCATGTTTAATAATGAAAAAGTTGAATGCCGCTTATTAATGTCATCTACAGACTGTATCATTACTTTATACGTCTACTCAACCGATGCATTATGTGAAAAATCAAAACAAAAACGTGGCATGATCTTATTAAATATGTCCATGTAAAAAATCAACTAATGAGATCAAGCCATTCAACACTTTTAGATGAGTTACTATTCTTATAATGCTTATATTTCTTTTCATATAACACAATATGAGTCACCTTTGGGTCAAAAGTCTTCGACATTTTACTCTTAATGCTAATGATGACTATCTTGAAATTCATTTGCATGAAAATAGATATTTTTAAAAGCTCAAAAAATCTTTTGGTTCAGTGACTAAAGGGTCGTGGAAGTAGAGGGAGTCCAAACGGTTATGTAATTGAGAAACGGGTCTTACAAGATAGATACTGCACAGTTTAATAATCAACCATTTATCAGTTGCTGCATCGCGTGTTGCTTGATATGTCCTTCCACTCTGTTCATAGAGGACAAGATGATGGAGAATCAACCGACTCACAAATTTTGAGGGGACCAGTGGGGATAAAACTCCATTAAGATGTCTCTTGAACGAACTTATTTGTGGTCCTTTATATAAGCCTATTAAAAGTTCCGAAACTAGTCTAATGTCATTCGCCTTTTACTGGTCATCATGCGATATTTCCATAGTAATTACTCATTAAATTAACTCTTTGATTAAAATTAAGTGTTGTAACGGGTTATTACCGACGCATCATCCCTATATTCATTTTTGGACAGAATTTTTGATGATGTTTGTCGTTGATGATTTATATTGTCGTTCGCTTTTCCTGGTGTCGTTTTAAGGAATGTCATGGCACGTTTAATTAATGTTTTCATAAAAACATTTTTCATTCTGAAAGCATGCTTGGTAATTTTGCATCGCGCCGCTTTAAATTATAACATTTTTCCTGCATACATTTAGTAAAACTCTTCCGCATTTTTTAAGAAATACGAAGAAGTCATGCAAATTTACTTTTTTATACTAGAAATATAGAGATATCATTCTTATTTCCTTTAATATCGTATGTTAGAAAGAATGGAAAAGTATAAAACGCGTGTAGTATAAATGAGATTAATATTTATTAGTTTAATATTATAAAATAATAGGAAATATGTCACTAATTTATCAAAAAAATATATCTGAATTTTCGATAAAAGCATCTGGTATGAATTGTTTATAGGAGAAAAATTAAGTTTGAAAACAGAACTTAAGTCTTTAAACTTTTAAATATAAGTTTAATGACAGATATTTGTTTTAAAATAAAGAATACAACAAAGCATAAATTGCCAATGGAAATATTTTAGAAATGAAAAAAAAGTGTTATAAAGTAGCCTGAGATCGTCATAAAAAGGACGAGTTTCCCCAAACATACTGAATTAACTTAAATATTTCTTTGTTTTTCTTTAAGAATTCAATAATTATAACATAGATTTATAAAGACATTAAACTCTTTAGATTTACATATAAAAATACTATGTACTTAAATAATTTATGCGGCATTATCGAGAAAAAGAGCTATTTTCGTGTCGCTTCTTAGCCTTAAGCACCCATTTAACGCATTTTTATAAGTGAGACTATTAGGACATCGACAGCAGAACCCCTGTTATCTTATACGATGTTGTAATCAACGAGAAATAAAAAGAATGGAAAAGAAAGAGTTTTTAATACGCCTTTATATCAAACCATATCTAATCGTGGGACATTTTTTCATAACCTATGCAGTTAAAAGGTCAGTTGCGAGATCTGCTTAGCTGTTTTGAAAATATGATCATCATAATTAAGAATCTTAACGTCGGTAGGAATGAAGTAATTATAAAATAGGACATTAATTACGAATAAAAAGGATATTATTAAAGAGACGACTTTTTAAAGAGCCATTTAAGGATGAAGATAAACTGTTATTAGATTCTATGAGTTTTCGTACGAGTGAATAAGAACATAAGGAAATGGAATAACAAAATGAATGCTAAATGCAGAAAATAATCTATGAAGCAATACATCAGGGCGTATAAAATCAATGGTAAGAAAATATCAAGATAAAAGAGGAAAGATTTATGTTTAATTTCAAATCCGGATAGAATGTATCTTTTAAATTGATTCATGTTTAGACTCAACGCTCAACCTTTGAATATGGAAAATCCGGTTACTAGTAAAGGGTCAACCTTTCACAGGCGCATTTTGATTTTTTAATGTGGATAAAAAATAACGATAACGTAAATATATTCTTGTTCATAACTGAAATAATTAAATAGATTAAGTTATTACACTTATTAAATTAAGAACTACACGAATTATCCTACCTTCTGTTGTTTGTAGATGAGTAACATTTATTACAGCATCTTTATCGAAACGAAATTTGCATATTTTATAATGGAAGTAAACCATTAAAAAGTAATTCCGGTTTTGTAAAAGGGAATTCCCGCATTAAAAAAACTTAAATTAAATTTGAGTTGCCTCTCCTTTTTTCTTACAGATTTCAACATTAACCTAAACTTAACATGTTTTATCTTATTTTTCAAGAATGCTTATAATGTAATGTACTATACAGTACATTACCTTTATTGTAAAATAATATGCAAATTTTGAGCTAGATTTATTTTCTTGATATTTCTCATAATTGATTATATTTGTGGCTTCATATTTAAAAATGCGATACAGATATATAATTATAGACACGTCATCACAGTTTTTGTAGAAAATATGCAAAACTTGTATAGCTTTCATAGGCGAGATTAGACCCTATATTCTTTCTTATCTTATTTAAGATTAAGGTTCAAGATTTTTATCTAATTATTTTAATAGCTTATAAATTTCCCATAATTATATCGATATTTTTTAAATAAATAGTTCATGCTTGCACTAGACGAATTTGAAATTCTTCATCTATTTTTTAGCATGGAATACTGTTCTGGAATCCTTTCCCAGATATTAACCTAGTATGTTCTTAATCAGTTGTGATTATGCATTAATTTACCACAGAAAAAAATTACAAGTGAATTTATTATCGATAGATCCGATAATATTTACAGGGGTGAAGAAAAGACTAGTCGTAATTGCAAGTTTCGGAGTACGGCTCGTACATTTTAAGCCTGATTTTTCTTTATCTGTCACAGCTTGACCAGTTCTATTAGGGACTAATATGTGGCCATTTACATACAAACACGCCCACCAAAAATAAAAGTACATGTCGAGCCTACTCGTAGATAGTCAGTGATAAATTTCGATTGTTCCAACAACCTTATCCGAGTGCGGCGCCAGTAAGACGATCGTATCTTTTACAGTCCGTCCGGATTGCTTTCGTGTAAAACCTCAGCCTAATAGAAAAACTGAAAGAAGATTCAAAGCTTTAAATGAAGATCCAATTAAATTGAACCAAAAGAGTTTTTCATCAGATTTAAAACTATAAAATTCACTTGAAAAAAATAATAATAAATTAAGAACGGATCGAGACTTCGTCCTCAGAATGTATAATATGCGATGAAAGTTTATATCTTTTTGATAGCATAATATCGTGTTTAATTTTCTAATAAAACCGGTGGAGGAAGACGATCATCTGTTTTTTCCCCCCTCTTCCTTTTATGATATGAATAAATATTCTCATAATGAATGATAGTAGATATTTTAATTTACCGTTGAATAATGAGTCATAATTTTTCAACAAAATTTGATTTTTAATTATACTATTTATAGTTTTTGATTAGAAAAGAACTTGTCTATCAATTTCCTATCATTATTGAGTTATTGACATTGCCTTATCAGATATCAAAGATATAGTAATAAGATAATAGTTTTATCGCAGAATTTGAATTTCGAATTACACGATCTTCAATTTACCTTACTCGTAAATAAACCTAACTTAAATGCCTTAAAATTCTTTAATACTAAAATTAATTTGCACTGTAAAATCTATCATATCAAATTACATTACGAATTCTAAATTCACTTATTAAAAGAATGTAATCTATTGTTAAAATTAGACTACAAATGTACCTGAAAAATTGTTTTAAATGAAATATATTTATTTAATAATCTTCAATATATCATTTAAGAAGAAAGTAACGATTTTTTAAAGTCATTTTCTATCATTAATGCTCGTAAAAAAGATTTTAAACACTCCTAAAATCATATTAAAAAATAGCTAATTTATCAATCTTTTAATCTTTAAATATATGTAAAATTTATATAAACTGATAAAAATTAAGAAAATTAATTTTTTTAATAGAAATAAATTTGCTTTCCGGTGTTGCTTTTAATGATATAATACAATATTCGTCTCACGTTCTAATGTTCTAATAATGTATTCGTTTCATACATTAATTTTAACAAATAATAAATTAGTTAATTATAATACTTTATATTTTTTTCAAAACTCATTATTATTTGAAAATAATTATATTTAAGGCAAGTGAAAATCATTTTTGACACGAACTCTACATTAATTATAAATGGTTGCAATGAATTAAAATGTTCAAATAGAGTTCATATTTAATTATCAGAGAAAATAATAATTTAATAAATTTCAATTTAGTGAATTTAAAAAAAAAAATTGTAAATAATTATAATCATAATCTTATTTCAATAAGCCTATTAAAAGTAATAATAAACTGTATAAATTATTGCATTTAATTTAATTTCATAGTCACGTATTTTTGAAATATTAAAAACATTTTTCCCGTATTTATGCGTGAAAATTTTTTAAATGGTTCAATAAATGTTAATTTAAATTAAAATAAAATTCAATAAAACCTGTCTAAAATGGACTCTGGATAAAAAGACAAACCTGCCAAATCGGACGGTGCGATTTCGTTTTACACAGGTTTTATTGTATGCTATTTACAAATAAAACGAATATTATCTTTTATCTCGCCGTATAAAATGAATTTTAACACGTGGATATTTTAGAAATTTAAAAAACTACATTATATCAATATTAATAAATGTGATTTTATTTTCATCTTATTTAATTAAATGCTTTCTCTAATTTTATTGGCATCATAAATCAGTAGCATGAAAATTAAATAAGTGTATTTTAATGAATTTTAATTATCACGTTTTTGTCATTATCTAGAGAAAGTTGTCTTATTGGTTTCTTTAATGTCACGCATGATTTCGTAGTAATTATTGTTTACATCGCCGCAGTTGTTCTTCATTAAATATAAAATGTAGGAAAATATTTCAATAAAAAATGAATACAATTGTTTTATAAGAAATTTGAAAGATTTATAGTAATAATAACATATTCACATTTTATTGTAAACCATTTTTTAAAATGAAAAATGTCTAAAAATTGTAAAAATTTAATCGCTTTTTTGTGTGACTTAATTTTACATAAAATGAAATTAGAGTAATTTTTTTTACTGCTGGAGTGTAATTCACTGTGATATAATTTAATGGGATTTGCCTATTTGAAACAATTTCTACAAAATTGCCTGGTAATTGAAGGAAGAAACTTTGTCGATTTGTTCAGATTTTAGTGCATAAGTGGCGCAATCTTATGAGAAATTCCGAGTGGAAAATAGCGGTTATTTCGCTCACCTTCGACCATTTCTTCTCAATCAATCGCCCATCCAGACTATTGAGGCCCCATAAACCGTTCCGTCAAAACCACATAGCTCTCCGAAGTGATTATATGTTATTACTAGGTTGTCCATGTCCATTTATTTAACGTAGTAAATCTGGCTGGTCGCAGTCAAGAAGTACCGAAGTTTCGATAGTAAGGAAAAAAACGGCGTTAATTTTTTCGACCCTCTGATTAATAGATTGTCCGCGTAGATAAGATAACTCGTGATGGGAAACTCTCCATTAATCACGGTGGATGTAGGCAACTCGGATGATTCGGCGACAATCCCACAAAACGAGAGTGCGCCTTAAATGAGTGTGCCATGCAAACACGCGACTGGTGCGGTGCCTCTAGTGACATTCTCTCTGCCCTTTGCCGACTCCTCCAGGCTGGTTCGGTTCCTTCGGGACATATATGACAGACGAGAAATCGATTAATGAATTCCAAACAATTGTCTACCAGAGGGAGGGTATGTTGCGTGTCCGTGTGCGAGTGATTGAATTCTCTCCACCCTTTACCCGCAGGCTCAGACCTGTCGTCGCTTGTGTCACCGCGGTTCTGTCCTATGGGGTGCCACGAGGGGATCTATCTGTATCTACGCAAACTTCTAAAAATATAGACCTTTCTAAACAAATATGCCGAAAATAACTTTGTAAATGACACTTCTCCTCTCTCTAGCCACTCCTAATTTGTGAATTACACTTACAAAGTGGTGCGAGTCAATATTACGATCTGATGGCAGATTAAAAGACGATTGCAAATAAAACCACTGCAATTACAAAGTCGGAATTGTTTTAATTTATAAAGAAATTAGTTTCAGTTATTAAAAAATTTGAAATGGTCAATGAACTTTTTAAAAAATAAGGTTTTTCTTGTCTAAATATAAAAATACGAGCGAGAGAAAATTGTGTAATTTAAATTGAGTATTTCTGAATTGCAAAATAAAAAATAAAACAAAAGGAAATTATTTTTTATTATTGATGTTGTTTATAATTAAATATAAAATTTAAAAATTGCTTGTGTTTAGATAAGATTTTCGACAATGTAAACCAAATTCACAAATATCAAAGTATCGATTTGTTTATTTGCTAATTACTTACAGTATTGCTGAAAGAAAAGCCAAGTATGCTTGCAATTATACGCCTTAATATGTCCTATATCTGAATAAAGCAAGTCATCTCTTCGACATTAATTTTAGGCCTACTGGTCAATAGGCCTAATATGGGAGAGGCAAAGAGGTCAAATCTTTTAAGACTTGTCGTAATTCTAATAAACATAAATTTGCATTCAATTCATGAAATTTCAGCATGATTATATCATGTAAAAACATATTTAATACAAGGATAAAGCATTAAATTTAAAGAAAAAACGATCTAGAATCGGTTAGTATTGTTCAAATTTCCAATGATGCAGATGGGGAATTAATCTCTTCGAGACCTATATTAATCTCATTATAATACAATTTGTAATCTAACCTATATCTATGATTAATGTTTGGTTAAATTTAAAGTTTTGTCGTAGGGAAACTAATATATTCGGTATGAATATTAAGTCTCGGTATCCGAAAATAACAATCATCGGCGGTCTTTTGTGTAGTTTTCGTATAAATGATGAATGGATGATGTGGCAAAATAGTCAGGAAGCGATAGTGGTTGTTGTGGTTGGGTACATGACAACGCCATGCAGAACAAACAGATCAGAGAGAAACAATGACAAGCATACAACACATGATAAATGACTGTTTGTTATACGCATTATTTAGAGCGATCGGTATATTGATGTTAACGATAATATTAATTAATGTTCGTGTCACTTCTATAATTTATTTATTTAAAAATGTTCTCCCTGATAAAAATGGAATTGAAGTAGTTGGCAAGCGTTATTATTGAGAAAGATGTGCTTGAAATCTCGAATGAATAGTTGAAAAGAACGTTCATGTTCAAAAGTCGAGACTTGATAATTAGGTATATATCGAAAAAAAGTGGTATTCTATTAATATTATTACAGTAGCCACCATTAGATGCATAAAATGAACGGAAAAAACTCGAAAACGTGACATTAATCTGTTATGGTGTATTGATATGTTATTCGTTTCCTTGGGAACTGAAGAAAATATTTAAGCTTTATTGTTCTAGGTGCTACAGGCCTATCTTTACATATAATTTTAAGATAGAAAATTATATACCTGAAATAGAAAAAATTTTAATTAAATTCTATATATAAAGCTTGAAAGGTTTTATTTAAAATGCCGTATTTACGCGAGTAGTCTTTTACAGAAACTAATGTAAAAATAATTAAGAATTAAATATTGTTACATAGACGATGTATAAAAGCAAAGTAAGTTTTAAAATAAATTTGATTAATAAATTAATTCTTTTATTTGCGATTTGTAAAACAAAACACAAGTAAAATAAAAATATTTATAAAAATTAAATATAAGCCATCAAAATGCCTAAAACGTGATTTGTATGCGACGTTCATCATACAGCCATAGATTGAATATCTTGTCGACTACTAACTGCGCTTTTCAATGACCCTGTTAATGAAATGACTTATCGTCTTAATGAAATATCTGCCTCTTTCGATGGATACAGTTTCAGATAGCCCAAAGTATTTGATTTGATTTCCAATCTAACGCTGGCGTGTCCCTATGGCAAACTGTGATGAGAATATCAAGTCTGTTTAAAGATTACCAAATGGATAAAATGAAGTGAAAGTGAATGCTTTTAGTTTAGAAAAACATAAATTTCATTTTGTTAAAATTCATTCATTTAAAAAAGTTCTTGTAAGTGATTTAGAAGTAAACTTGAATTTATATGATTAAAATAGATTAAAAAAACTTATCTAATCAACACGAAAAAAATCAAAATTTAAACAAAAGAATCAATTCTTACATTCAAATTAATAGCCGAAGTTTTCTAAATGCGAAAAACATAGCAATTGGCGAGAGAAGTTTTCATCTTCATGTTATTTATTTTGAAAAAATATCCTCAAATTATCCAAGAACAAACAATAGAATATATCTTTCGATAATGTGAAAACTAATTAATAGAACGAGGACTTGGACGCATTCGAGGTAATTTCTCACGATTGTTTCTGTGGAAAATTGATCAAGTTTTTGCCTAATCGTGAGGATAGCTTTTTTAAAGAACTGTTCGACGTGTCTACTGCTGATTTAGCTAGAGGTTACTTTTAACTTCTAGAGAAATTTATAGAAATAAATAAAAAAATTTTCATAGTAAAAAATCTATAATTAAATAGTAGTAATTAAAGCATATTTTATATGAAAATATTAATACGATGCACAACGTATAATATAGGCTAGACATGTAGGAGTATAGCATTCAGCACACGAAAAGGATAAACATTATGCACAATCAATTATAATTTGGGGTCAATTGTGCAGCTAATTTTTCAATTACAAAGTAGGCCTATCTGTGTTAATGCATTGATCGGCGATTCATTGATAATCTACAAGTTTACAAACCACATTTCCTCTACCTGCCGAGATGCCATTAACCCATTTCAAGACATGGGTGCCAATATAAAAATGCACGACAACGAGAAAAATGGGTGCAAAGATAGTATCTCACATACAGAACAAATACCACCCTAAATACCCCTTTCCCCATGCTTCCTTCTTTTACTTCCTCCATGTGACATTCTCAAAAAAAAAAAAAAAATCATTTTATTGAGACTAATTATAATTTATCCTAGCTGCAATTTGGCCAATATAATTTTTATATCTCTATTATTTTTTTGTCGAAAAATATCTATTCTGGTTTGTCGTTTAGCTTGTTAAATCCTATTTTGGTACATCAATAAAAAGCATTAAAATGTTAATATAAAAAAAATCAAATGTAAGTGTAAAAATGCTACCTATCTTTAACTCCATATCATTTACATGTACGAAAAGAAGAGAACACAGAATAAAACATTTGGTATCACTTTTCACGTCAGTGTTATCTAAGTGGTTACAGCAAAAAACAGAAAAAAAGTATAAGCGAAAAACTTTATTATCTGTTTCACGACACCCATTTTTTTCCTCTCTCCTTCGCTTCATTTCCGTTCACCCCAATGCATAACGAAACACGAAGGAGACGTGGTAATAATAATCAATAAATCTGATATTAATCAAGGGATAAAGAAAGAGGGGGAAAAAACGAATGTAGAATTTATCTTAATCAATAGACGAAGAAGAAGAGCGAATACATTTAATTAAGCGGTGTAGAACTTAAGTAACGAACTGGACTTTTTGTATAACAATGTAGTGGTCGTAGGTTCGGCCATACGCCTGGGAGAAATTGGCGGCTAGAGTGGTGATGCAGTCTTGTAGTTGTACTTACGTGAGACAAGTGACACGTATGTTGCCAAGCAACCGGCTGAAAGTGGCGCCAGTTCTCCTCGCCCCAGATGAAGTATTGGACGCGAAAGGGGGTACCTACTCAGGTCAAAAGTGTTTTCGTCCTTAATGAAAGACTGTAATGGGACATCCGTAATTACACCCAGACATTGGTCCCCTGGTGTGGAATTAATGCGTATTAAACATCACTATGTCGCATCAATCCAAAGACCTAATAGTAGGTTGCGGTTAGTTGAATAATCTGTGATAATAGTCAATGTATGACTGTGATCTACGACCTCGCATGGGTGTACACCCCCTTGCTATACGACTATAATATCAACCTCATAGATTAATTTGTTAACCGTTTAGTAAATGATGTCGAGACAATTTTTTTTTTTTTATTAAAATTATCATTTTGTATACGTTATAATATTCTGGTTTATTTATGACATAATTACTATATAAATAATTTCTAATATTATCATATGAATATATTTTACTTAATAACATTTTTATTACCGCTATAATTTTAATGGACTTTTTAAAACTCTAACTTTTTTGATTTTGGCCCTATAGATATGGGTTTCTAGAATGAAATATTTAGGTTTAGAATTACCTAAGGCTAATAAGTAATATATTGTTTTACTCGACGCTGAATACAATCGTTAGAAAATTACAAATAAATAAATATATATGTATATACTATATATACTGGAGGATCATGTAAATATAAGTAGGTGCATTAAATTCTAATTTATAATTTATTTCTGATGTTTTCTTTTCTGCAGAGGAGAATTTAAAATGAATTAAATGGATTTTTATCTTTTAAGAAGATTGGTTTAGGAGTTTCAACTTCAGGAAAGGGTGACAGATGTATCATATCTTCAGGAAAGGGTGGCATAGTTTGATCTAATCTTCCTCCAAACAGGTTTGTCATCACATAATTCCAATATTTTTTAGAATTAAATAATTTTAAAATTTTATTTTTGTTCTGCACTAAAAAATATTTGTTTGTATCTTTATAAAAATCTAATTCCTTTCACGATTTAAATTACGCGAGTTTTACTTATGCTTTAAAATAGGTCCACTAGTCAATAAATTATGTTATCTTTACAATTTTCCTAATAAATCATTTACGTAATTGTTCGAACAAGAACAATACCTTTTAAATGTTGATAATCAAAGATCGAAATACCATTATTCAAGCTTTTATATCGGACATAACAATGGAAGTGTGTTATCACTCAGCAGGAGGACCAAAAGCAGCCTTCCCACGACCTATTCTCACCTAGTGACAGCTTGACCCACTGCCCCTACTTATAGGGACATTTTCAACAGGGACACACAAATTCTACATCATTATATTAATTTATGACGAGAGAGTAATTCGAGGAATATAAATTTCTCTCGCTTGACTAATACACAGTTTCAAATTTCTTAAGTATAAACATATAATTTAATTTGTTTGAATAATAATGCTAATTAAGACTTACAATACACAATATCTTTAGCCTGTCAACGTCATTTAGTAATTATTATAGATGTATTATTCGTAACTATTAAGACAAAATATAATAAACTGACAATAAGGAAATTATATAAATAATATATTAATCTATATGCTATGGAGTGCTGATAATTTTATTAATATTGGAGAAATTATAAGAAATCGAAAGTAAAAAATTATAACCTTAAAATGGGGAAGTCTTCTTAAAAAATTCACTATAAATTTTATTAAATTTATAATAATTTTTTGATGGAATTTAAATAATGTTTATATTAATTATTATATTTCATAACAGTTTCTTGTTAACTTAAATGGAAAAATAATTTATAATTTTAACTTTTAAACTTAAATTAAAGCATTAAAATCAAATAATTTTTGGTTCTTTTTTTGTTAAAAAAGTAATAATAATTAAAATTTTATTTAAATTCTTAATATATAGGCTATATATAGTATCTACAAATAAAATTTTAAAATTAAGTAGGAGTATAACTTTTCATTGATTTTTTATCCAAATCTGAGGATTGTTTAATTTTATAGAATTGTTATCGATTCATAAAAAAGTAAGAAATTGTAATAAAATTCCTTTCAATTTTTCTCAATTTTAATAATATAATAGTAAATGTAAAATGATTACTAGGTTATTTTAGTTAAGCACGTTAAAAGTTATCACGAAGAGGCAACGGGTTAACAGACAGGATGTGACATTTACCTTTGCTTGGATAAAGTGTAAGAAAGATGAATTTTAATTCAAGTAAAAGAAAAATTTCAATTATATATTATAAGTTAAATTCTTTTTAACGAATAAAAACTGTAAGATTCTATAAATTCGTAGAAAACTGTAAATGAATTTCTTTCAAATTAATTTAAATTGTAACAAATGAGGACCTATATTATTAAAACTATTTTTCAAGATTAAAAGATTACGTTTATTGTTGAGAAATATTAAAGTTTATATTAAAATTCTCTTCTGGAAAAACACGTTTGTTACACTTGTTCTGTTAGATTTCATCACTTTTTCTTTTTAATATCAAAATGTAAACACATTAAAAAGTAGAATTGCATCGTGGAAGATCATAAACTTATGAGGCGAAGCATGATCATTCCTTTGGGAAATATTATTTATTTAATTAATTAAAACTTTAAATATTATTTAAATTTTTCTAAAAAAAAAATAGAGTTTAAAAATAATATCAGATAAATAGGCCTATATTCATTTTAATCATGATAATAACAAGGCATAAATATTAAATAAACATAATTGCAATTTTTTTATAATAAATTCAATGTTTTAATTTTTATAAAAGACAAATTTTTATTTTAGTTATTCGAACGTATAATTTTAATTGTTTACATTTTTTATTGAATAATTTAATACCGAAAACTGATTTTAATTGGATAAAACACTTACATATACTAAAACTACTTAAGATTTCTGTCTGTTAACATTATAAATGTATTAAAATCTAATAATAGTTAATGAAATTTTATCATTTTTATATTATTTCAGATATTCCAGATTGTAAATATCAAAATTAGGAAAAAGAATATGTTTTAATCTTAATTGCATTACTTTAAATTAATGAAATTTTAAAGTTATAAATGTTAAAACTTCTTTAATTTTACCAAACTTTAAAGGGGAAAAGAAGATTATTTTACTATTTTTGTATTAATTTTTAAATGAAAATGTAAAATTTTAGAATATTTAAAACAAATTTATTTAATTTTTTATTATTGTAAAGATTTACATGAATATTTGTCCTTAATTAAATTTAATTTCACGTGACTTCAAGTGTAAGTTTATAATAATTTATATATAATTTTTAAATTTAAATTACATATTTATTAAAATTTACTTTAAAAGTTTAACAATAATTTGCCTATTAAATTACATGAAAATATAGGAAAAAATATACGAATTATCGAATGAATAAATTTAAAAATTTTATGCTTATTTTCTTGAAATACAAGGACGAGATTTAAGATAAGTATAAAGTATAGTCCAATAGATCAAAATTGAAGAGATTATAACGTGAAAAATTGCATATTTACAATGCTACAAAAGCTCACACAATAGCTATGTTCAAACATTATTCAAAGAATTTTAAAGTAGGATTTAGTGTTCACATATAAAAATGAATAGTAAGGTGCGAATCTGGTTTTTCGCTAGGAAAGTGATAAAATCGCGAGGAAAGGTTAGGAGATAATAGGTTTCTTGGGATAATGCTCGACTTCAACTGCTGATAAAAGTCATATGATTCGAGGAAAAAGTACAAGTAAAAGAGAAAGTAATGTAAATAACAGTGAGGAGAAAATAAAAGGATTAGGCCCATGTTAAAGAAATCATTTTTGATAAGAATCTGATAGAGTAACATTTTGTTTTTATAAACTTACCTCAAAATATTCACTTGAATTTCTTAAGATATTTTCTTAACTATTTTAAACTATTCTGAATTAATTTTTTACTTTTCCTTTATTAATTATGCATCAAATTTTCTTCTTTCTCTTATTGTTTAAATTACAAATAATTTTAATATCGTATTTTGTTACTATTAACATTTTTCTTATAAAGTAATAATTTTTCTCCGGTTATTTATTGGAAATTCATTACTAATTTTTCTATAGAAAGTGTTATTAAAATTATAATAAATTATTTAAATAAATTGTAAAATATTTATATATTTTATATTTTATTTATTAATGTAGTATAATATAGTAATGACAAAATAGAATATAAAATTTAATAAACTTACAATAAAAATATAAAATCTTAGATTTGAAAGATCATTAAAATTTCGAATCAAATTATAATTTATCATTCTTTTGGCACATTACATCACGATAAAAAAAAATGGCTTAAAGTAAAAATAAAATACATGTTAATTCGTTTTATTCCAATCACGATAAGCTAAACAAATGAGTTATCTTATTCCGATCAAAGTCACACAGGAATTTATTAACGGTTTTGTAATTTGAATAAATCTCAACCCATTATTAAAACACAACCTATTATTATTGAATAACTAGACTATGTAATCATGTTAATAAAACTTATACAATTTATGTTACATTTATTTTACTTTCAGTTTATATTTATTTTTTTAAAAGATGGTAGTTTTAATTACAAGATTACAATTTATTTAAGGGGAAAAAAAGGTTTATTGTAAGCTTAAAAGGATTGAGAATGATTTTTTCTGGAATCAATCACTTGGAAAATCTAATGCTTAACGGACTGAAACAGATGTAAATTTTAGCCCAAAGGTAAAAAATTGCCACGTGGCTAGAGTCGCTGATAAAATAACTAACATTAACTTATCGTTTTTTTTTTGTTAATATTTTATTATCCGAATTTCGAGTAAATATCTGTATTTTAATCTGTAATCCGTACAAATATCATTCTTATATTTGGACTAAAGTTTACCTCCGTTTTGACTCTCTTGCTTTAACCATAAAACAGCCTATCTTTACTCTTACCACATAAGAATTCTGATTTACTTTGTAAAAATCTTCATGTAACAGTATAAGCTTTAATGTGTTTTTATTCTTTACCTTATTTAACCAATACGTAATTAAACATTATAAACGAATAAATAAGACTAAAAAATATTGCCGCATAAGAATAAAATTAGACTGCATTGTTTATTTTAAGTTAAGTAGACCTACTTTATGTATAATAAATTTGCAAATAAAATACCAAACAAATGTAACAAATTTTACATAATTCGGTTATTCAAATTTTCTCGCAACACAAAATCTTTTTTAAAAACCTGTATAATAAGTTAAACGAGTATAATAATGTGTGTTAAATTTGCTGTAACCACAGAATATTACAATTCTTACTTTTATGGCATTTCTTGAACTAAATAATAATTTGGCCGCGCCCCTACTTATATAAATAAACAATGAAAAGTCTCAAGTATAAATAAGTTAAACTCTTGGGTAATGATGTTAAATTACCATCTTTATGAATCGTTTTATGTATTCTTTTAGTAAAGTTTATACATTGTTTATATTCAAAATATTCTTCTTTTTGGAAATAACAAGGTAATTGTTTTGTATGCTAAAAGATGAAGAAGGATGAATATTTTTTTAAAAAATAAATAAACATTCTATTTATATTAAGATTATTAAAAAGTACATAATTAAAATTTTAAAACAATGGGTTAAAAATTCCGAACCCCAAGCTGTAAATCTATTTTTATGCAGTAGGCCCATAAGGCAAACGATAACCAGATTACGTTGATCGTCAATTTTATAAATAAGTTAGGTGATTCAAAACCTCAGAATTATTCTTCCGCATACCAAAGGGTTCAATCGAAACCCTAAAACTATTCCCGAGGGTTACATAGTGCTCATGATCATCCGAATAGTGTCTGCAAGCAGCTTATTAACCTCGCTATGTAAACCCAGCGGAAACAATGTAAATAACTGGTTGTTTTTTACAGCAGTCACGACGTGGCTATTATTTTGGGAAAGAAAACGGCCACGTGCGACCACTTCTTCCGACTCTATTCTTCCATTGTAAAGTCGGCAACACAAGGGATCTTATTGTTCCCACGGCTTCTCTTACCATCGACCCCGACCCGACGGGTCCTACATTCTCTATTTAGAGCGGGAGGGATAGTAGGTGCGGCCAGAGGTCGAAGGTTAATCCGACATTGCCACGCTCCTTTTCCCCGTTGTGAGATAACCTGCTTAGACTCTAAGCGTTGATGTCACCATTCTGGCTCTAATCTGGCACCCTTTCGATACAACCCGGTTCCGAGACCACATCCTTCATTAAAAGCGCCTTCGAAGATATCAAACCGGTGGTTACCTCTTTGTATTTTTACCCTAACAAACAATTTACTGGCCGGGATGCTTATTAACTCGCTTACAAAATTCTAACTTGTGAGAAGAATCTCCTACTATCATTATATTCAATTTTAGATAATATTTAAAATAATGTTTACAATGTAAAAAAGAAAAAAAAATCAAATTGCTGCAGCCTACAGTCAAAGGTCGCGGGTTAACGAGGGTCGAGGCAAAGGTGCTACTGACCTATTTCTTTATTTCCGTAACAAAAATAGAAGAGTCTTTAGTTATTTGTTTAAATATTATGTTGTAAGTGCGTTTAATTAATTATATAATTTACATAATTAACTTCAAAACACGTTTCTGCTCATTTCAAATAGCGGAATTTCTATATTATTAACCACAATTTGCAATATTGTATAAGTACAGTAATATAGAATGCATAAAGTATTTTTTATAACTAACAATAGGCTACGGTAAATACTAAATAGCAAATGTTTTAATATTCTTGTTATTTATATTTATAAAAAGGGGGAAATTACTATTTAACACCTTTTCTTTGTTAAAAAAGAATTATCCGAATTTGTTTACTCAATTCAAGTGAATAGAGCACATTTTTGTTTATGTTTAAATATCCTATGAAATTGGAGCTAATTTTAGACGAATATTTCACTTTTAAAATTTGCCTGTTTGTTATTTTTCAACATATGCCCTATAATTATGACATAATATTAAAATTTTACTAACATTGTTAAGTCATTTTATTTTTCTTGATACTCGATTCAGTCGGTAGTAATTTTTATGTCTATCATAGTCTTAGATTTATTATTCTATGATTTACATATTACTTTATTTAAAAGATAAACATCTCTTTCAATGAAGTTTGTTTTCCTGAAAGGTTTCAAGGTCTTACTGCATAGCAGACTCTTTTCAATAATGGATTCAGTAATCATTCTTAGCACCCTGCGAATATGTAACGGGGTTAACCTGCGTGAGGTTGACGTTTTTGACAATCACGCTCCACCCTAGAACGCTTTCTGACCGGCAGAGTTACGCCTGCTCCACCCTCCACCCTCACTTCGCAACCACAAATCTTAAAGAACATTTCAACATAATAGCGTCTACAACTTTTGATGCGCAATGATTTGTATGCACTACGCTTTACTCGTTACTTTACTTGATTTCTGAACACTTTCAAAATATATTTTTATTACTTATGAAAGGATATACTTTTGTTTATGCTCCAAGGCGATGCTATCGAAGAAATAGAAGCTCTGTATATAATTTATTTTAAACAGATATAGCCCTTCTACTTTGGTATTATTATTAAATTTTATGTGTTTTTAAAGAGAAATTTTATCGATAAATCAATATTAAGGTTTTATACTAACTTTTATAATGTAATTCGTGTTTTAAGCTTGTAATGTTTACGTTACAGGTTTGTCTACAAGTTCAATCGAGCGTATAAAATACCGAAAGTTATAAACAAAAACACGATAATATTTTACTTAAGCAATCATGCCTGACCAACGGATCCGAAAAGTGATAATCGTTTTGATTATAGCTTCTACTTATTTTTATAACTCTCTTCCTTAACATTAACTCTTTTTTTATTATCGTTTTCTTATTTTTATTCTTGGAAACAGCAATTTTTTTAAATAAAATATTTTCCTCGACTTAAATTTGACAAAAAGTGGTTTCGATTCGCCTAAAAACTTAAAGAAGTTAAGGTCCATTTCTCGTCATTTTGTTAAGCCCGACGGCAACAAAACACATTCTATTATAAGTGATTATCATATTTGAAATCTGTTTGTCAATCATGATTGCAAAAGTGCGATTTGTGTTTTTAGATTGGCCTATGGCATCAAACGTGACCACCATTTAACGAGCGCGCTCGGCGAAACGCGTGGAAACGAAAACATGCGAAATGCAAGAACTAGTCTTTTCTTTTTTAGGATGATCAGTGAACGTGAACCATTTCTGTCAATGATACTTTACGGCCCGAGGTGTTAATGCTCTTCTATAGGGGATAAGTATAACCGAGTCGCGAATGGTTTTTCTACCACAGCCTGATTGTGATAACCTGACATCCACTGTAACACTTAGACTCATTCGCCTGCCCAGCAGAATTACAATACCGACGGCGTTGTAATTTATTGCATTGCTTGAACGTTTGCTGAATGACAGAGGTACACGTCTCCTGCAGGGTAAACGTGACATCGGAAAATCTCTTTTTGGAAGAAAATTTTCTCCTTTAAACTTCCTAACCGTATTATTATTCATTCCAGAGAAATGATTCCATTTCTGTTTTCTCTTTTGTCGTAATTCGTAATTTCTTTTTAAATTAATGTAGCGACGTTATTTCGTTGTTATTATTCTGATTCAATGTATTTCTTGATAAGAATATACGCACCTAGGTCCATAAAATGCATAATAGAAGTCTATGAGAGAGTTGATTTACAGACGAAACAAGGGTAGAGTATATATTTTATAATTAAATCTACTGAGGTTATGATTTATAATAGAAGTCCTTAACCTCTAAGTGGCTATTCCACTTCAGTTCTGTAAATGAATTGCTTAAAGTCGTAAACACGAATAAATCTCTCGCTTCTATTCGTACTTAATGAATTTGCGACTACGAAGAGTAAAGATTTTCAGATAAAATACAAAATTTATGTTCTTTGTATGTGAAAGTTTGATATATAAGCTTCAGAATTAACGTTCACTCTATATTTTTCAAAATGCAACTATTCAAATTTGTCAAAATGCAATTAATCAATACCTAAATATGCCCATCCGTTAAATTTATTTAATATATTATTTTAGAATAAAAAATAAATGTATGTACTTGTTAAAGTATTACAAATGAAAGCGACTAAACGTAATAAAAAGAACAATTTATCTTGGAATCTTTTAGACATTTCCTTTCGACAATGATACATTTTAAACGCGTCCATTTTGTCATACAAATTTAAATTTGAAGAAGAATGCTTGACATTTGTTAACATAACATCGTGATAAATAGTAAGCCCTGCAGGATTGATTCGTGAATAAAAAAATATAAGAAGCACTGAACAACTTGAAATTCTTACAGATCGAAGTTGAGATGAGAGAAAGTTGTGCGTGTAGGGAGAAAGATGCTATGCACAAAAAAATGAACTGCGAATGTTATTGAACTGTATCCCTCATAAAAAAGCTAGTATGATGCCGTGGGCTTTTTTATTCTGCTCAAATGTTATGCAGACCTGCGAGTTTATGTGCATATGAAATTTTATTTTCAAAATAGTGGTGCAGTATTAAATAATGGTGAAATTACCTAAGGTTAATAACATTTCGTCTCTGTAGACAAAATAATATCTACTGGATCAATTCTAAGTGATTAAAAACATTATATATGTAAATACCGTTCTATAAAACGGGTTTAGGAGTAATGATATGAAAATTATCGTTGGTTAGACTTTCCACTCTATCGTGTCTTAAATAACTTATTTATATATAAGTAGACTATAAATAAATTGCTTGTTTTGATGAGAAAATTCTCATTTTATTTCAATCTCTATTTACAATTCGTTTCAAAAGGCTTTTATCGTACTACGAAATCATTCATTTTAAAGTTATGAAAGAAAATGTAATATATTGAATTAAACACTCGTATTATTTAAGAAAATTTAATTATAATATAAACGTGGTAATGAAAGTTTTTATATTACATGGTTAAAAGTGTTATTATAAAACAGAAAAGTATTTTCTAAAGTTCATCAGTGGCCGAGTGGATAAAACTACTGAACTCTGGTAGTTGGCCTCGGATTCGCGCCTCATCAATGGGTTGGCCACGTGGAGTTTTCCTCGTTTTCTTCACATGTCTAACACCTAAATAGAGCCAGTTTCCCACAGAAAGTCTCGGGAAAGTTTCTGGCAGACCGCTCATGTGCTGCTTTGCTGTATCCCACCAAACTAAACAAACCAATCTAAAATGAAATAAGCTGTGTATTATAATGCAGTCGTGATATACGTGTGATATTCTTTTCGTCTCTAGATCGTTAAATGTAATTCAATTTAGAAAATAAAGATGTTTTTGTTTAATATGAAGATTTAGAAAAAGCATTATATATTTAGAGACTATACGTTAAGTTATGACTGAAAGAGAATTGTCATATTGTTTAAGATGATTTCATTTCCCTCTTAATTGCAGACTTACCTATATTTTTCCTTACATCAAATTATCTAAAATAACCATTACTTTTCATAGGTTATTTTCCAAATCATTTAATACAAGCGCATAAATATTACATTAATGAAGTTATTAATGCTTTTCAAGTCTCGAATATCTTTGATAGTCAGTCACGATCAAACGCCCTATTTGTCTTCTTATCTAGATTTTATGCAGGAATTTAACTCTTTTTATGCTGCATTGTAACTTTGTTAAAGCAAATATTTAAGAAAATTAATTAATGAAAAGTCAATGCAATTATAGTGAAAAAATTTATATAAAGGATAAAAAGTTATTCAAAAATTCAGATGTAAAATTATATTTTTTTAGGATTAAAGGTTTCTCATTCAAAAAGTCAAACATCTTTAATGAAAATATTTGACAAATATATTAACATGTATATTTTATTAATATGCCTATATAATTAACAATTTTGATGTAATTAGCAAAATAAAAACTATATAAGCTATATAAGGTATTGATACATTGAAATTACATACGTACTATGAAAGTAAGAAAAGTTGCAAAAATTACTGAAATTTTCTATCATTACGCTAAACAATTTCTGCTACGGAAAATAAGTGTTTGAATTTCACAAGTCATGTAAAAATATCAAATAATAGTAATAATCAAGTTCGTGTGATTGTGATCCTCAAGGAGTCACAAATCGCATTTTTCAGATGAGATAGCAAACCTTAATGGACTATATAACTAGTTTCAATTCTATCAATTACCAATGAGTCTGGGCAATGCGGGGACAGCGTGATTCGATTGGCGCCACCAGTGGCCGAATGGATAAAGCCATTGAACACTGGTAGTTGATCCCAGATTTGCGCCTAACAAGCTGGCCACATGGAGTTTCCCTAGTTTTCTTTACGTGTCTAACACCTAAATATGGGTCAGTTCCTCATGTGAGGCAGTTTCTTTGGCAGATATCCCATGTGTTACGTTGCCCCATCAAACCGATGATTCAAACGTTGATCTTATGTTGGTCGATACGAACTGCATTTGTAAATCACGACGGGAAGATGGAATTTGAATCAAATATCTTCCTGTTTTACAAGAATTACCATACAGCTAATTGCCAACTTAAAAAAATTGAGATTACAACTTTTAATAATCTTTCCTAAATAATAAGTTATATTAAAGAATCAGTCACATCTTCAGAATCTATTTTTGTTGCCTCAGACAACAAAAATAGGAGAATAAACAAATATTTTTGACTTAGGCCTAAATTACTGAATATAATCAATAGGTAAAAACTAAAACAAACTAACAAATGCAAACATATATCTACTGTATACAGCCTATGTTGTGTGTGTATTTTCCAATATAATATTCTAATTTTTGTAAAATTAATTAATATAAACAATTTAATTTATAATAAGAATGTTTTCAAGTTGTACACCGTTTTTACTCAATAAACTCGTGTAATATGTAAAATCGTATTAAAAAAAGAGTTAATAACGATTTAAAATTTATGCTAATTTATATTTTATATAAAAAATATTCCGTTAATCTTAGTTATATGAACTTTTTCTAATGATATATAAAAATAAGTAAAACAAAATGCTTATATTACAAATAATTTTAATCAATTAGTACGAATGAAACTTAAAAAATAATCCCTGAAACCTAAAATGAAATCATTTTTACAAACTTATTTTGATATTGTATAGATCTATTTTATAAAATATTAAGTATATCTTTATACATTATTTTATACTGTATATACTGTTATAAAGTCATTTTGAATTCAATAATGCTGCATGTAAATTTAGATTTTTAAAGAATTTCTATAAAAGTTTCGTATTTTTCATAAGAAATTGCAGTAATGTATACTACAGAGCAAATTCTCGAAAACGTGGTTAAATTTAATAAGATATAATTTAAAAATCAATTTACTACTGTTTATTTACATCCATTGAAATGTGTGTTTTGTAATTTGAATAGTAAATTATGTAAATAATTTGTTTGTATTTTACTTATAATTTGAATATTGTAAAGAAAAACATTGCTTAATCGGAATAAATAACGAATTAATCTTGTCTTTGGTTCGTGACACACGCATTGCCAAGGTTGATCGATTTCAAAACTGGTCTTGGCATCGATCTCCGATAATAAATAAAGGTTCCTGAATCTGTTCGTGATCGTAAAATAGTACCGTATCAATAATAGGTCTACACTCTGTCATAAACACTGTTGTTCAGTCATTGACACTTACATCATATCATTGAAAGCCATGTTCCATGATCTTGTATAAAGCATAATTCCTGGAAATTTTTCTTATTTTTAAAATTATTCCTATTGTCCTATTGTTATATATACACTTGTATATTATTAATAGCTAAATCATACATTTTAGCTATTAATAATATAAGTAACTTTTTTATGATCTATAATTTTGATGAATTACACATATAAATCTATAATAACGTAACATTCATCAATTTAATCATTATTTTATTTTTAAAAATTATTATAATTTATAGGTGACACTATTTCTTAATTTATCAGATTTTTTTCCTATTATTTTCTTTATTAATAGCAAGTTCAAGAAAACTTATATGAACATTTTAGGATAATTTTTTTTTTATTTTAATAAAAATAATGAGTATATTTTTCAAAAACTCCACTAACAAGTTTTTTGAAGCTTGTGTACATTGGTGAGAGTTATAATATGCAACGTGATCAAGAAATTTGAGATGAACATGCAGAGGACATATTAAATGATATACAGTAGAGCCTCGATTATCCGACTCCCGATTAACCGACATCTCGGTTAACCGACCGTCCTAGTCGGCAAATTTCAAATGTACGCTAGTGATGTGGCGCTACAATATTTGGCCATGTCTTGGCTACTTTAATATTATTTTTACGTGTTTTAGCTGGCAACACTCATTCGACCATGAAAGGGAGCCAGTATTTTCTAATTTTTAACGATACAATAGCGACAATTATTATTTTTAAACAATTTTTGTTAGGCTTAACATCGATGAAAATTCAACGCCAAGTAAGTTAATAGCGATATACTAATATACTAATTACATGGGATATAATATACTACACTAATAATGGTTTTTTTCATACTTTTCGGTTATCCGACTTTTCAATTATCCGACCAACCCCAGGCCCCAATTGAGTCGGATAATCGAGGCTCTACTGTAATTCATTGCTGAATCTCCGCAGATAATGCAAAATAACTGTTTGTAGACTCGTTTTTGAAATGAAATAAAAATACTGATAAGTTTATAATCAAATGTTTTTTTATTATTATTATTAGTATAAATATACTGTTTATTATTACTATTAAATTTATTATTTAATGTGTATTTATGTAAATATGTTTAAATCCTTTAAAATTCTTAAATTTATAACGAAAATGTCACGTTTGTAGTTACTGATGCTTTATATCTTTTGACAAATAAGCATTTTCATTCTATTCATTAATCTAATTTATGATTATTCATTGACAGTATAGCTCGAATTGTTTTCACCCATGCTGTCGACCCTAATGAGAATTAGATCCGCCCCTAATGGCGTAATTGAGATCAGTCGTGTAGCGCATATGCGCTGGTACCTTTGTTAAGAAATCAATCAATCAAGTTATTAGTCAAATAAATATTTTAATAATAGGCTAATAAGTTGAAAAATAATAACCATCAAATCATAAATAAATAAAAGAAAATAAATAAAAAAAATCCCTTGAAGATGGATGAGTTTGATGTTAGTTTAATTTCAAATTAATCAATTTTAATATTAACAAAATAATTTGCCATTAAGTACATCATTTTATCAAAGAGACCTACCGGAAATTAAGTTACTATTAATATTTTAACTACTCAATCATGAATAATTCTATAAAGACATAAATCTTAATTATTATTCATACTTTTATTTCGTGAAATAATACAATGAAAGCTTTATATAGATATAATAATAATTGTAGTGTACTTTAACATAATTTTAATATACTTAAATTTATACTCTTAATGTTAATTCAATTAATAATGAATAGACAAATTCAATTACTGTCATAAAGTAAATAAGTAAATTTCACTACGGGTTATTCAAATATTTTTAATGTCGTTTGAATTTACGTTTGTTTAAAATGTATAAATCTAAAATATTTTACATATTTCATTAATTTTTTTCTCTCCATTTTGGAATTTTATAACTTGCAAGCTTTCTTCTTTCGTCTTGACAAGGCTAATAGTCTTCTTGCTACGTAAGATCCGGATTTAAATCATATCTGGATTTAACATGAATTTCAGCTTGATTATTGTAATTTGTCATAAATAATTCGTATCGGGCTCTATTTCCTCACTCAAGTTGTACATAACAATATACAACATAAACGAGTAACAAGTTTTACATAACAAAATTGAAACCTGCATTCACTGTAACCATTATCTGTACTTAACAATGTATTGGATTTATTATATACTATGTCATGCATAACAAATTCAAAATAATGTTCAGATAAATATCTAAAAATTAAATAACTACTGATTATATATAATACATATATTTTTATACATTTTTTTCTTCAAGTTTAGGCAAAATAGCCTACTTGATCTTCATAAAAATAAGAGTGACATCAAAATGAAGTAAAGCTATTCGCCCCAAC
Organism: Centruroides sculpturatus; assembly: GCF_000671375.1. Lineage (NCBI taxonomy): Eukaryota > Metazoa > Arthropoda > Arachnida > Scorpiones > Buthidae > Centruroides > Centruroides sculpturatus. Next base: position 584,789 of record NW_019384342.1, read on the forward strand.
TATTCAAGTATATAAACATAGATATTTAAGTAGTTGAAATATTAATACAGCAAAAACTAAATTTCGTCATTCATTATAGGATACAAAGATTTTTTTTTTTGTTATCTTAAGACAATCATTAATTTAAAACTATTCTGAACTTTAAATTATTCATTAAAATAAAAGAAAAACCAAAAAAAGGAGATAGAATATGTTATGTGGAACACTTCTGAAAGTTTGTGAGAACTCAAACGTAGGCTTAATAGCTGATAAGATCAATTTACAAAAAGTTTGTGTTTGCTAATAGGCTGCATACTTTATTTTTTTCGACAATCGGTTTCTCATTAGGGTCTACACTCAGACAATGAATCTTTCTTTCCTTGATTTTCTTCCCTTGGTTTTTATTCCTAAGTAGATATTTCCTATGTGTTTAATAAATATTAATAAATTAAATGTAAAATTTTTGAGTATTTATAATGTACTGTACTTGTATGCGTGCAGACCTTAATAGAGATTTTTAGATTTCTTTGATTTCTTTAATATTGCTCATTTTTGGTTTAAATACAGATAATATCATATAGTTGAACATATAATAATATATTTTTAGACAATTTTCGTGGGAAAATGACCTCGTTTTCCATAAAGAGCACACAATAGCTGCCAGCATTAGAGAGGTCTTTTCTAGACTAAGCGTGTATCAATGCAACCCACTTCATCTTGAACTTCTTTTAGGCCACAGAATCGCACGTTAGAAAGGTGATTATCAGATTCTTTCAAAAAGTTTGGGTAGAACAAAGCAAGATAACCGAGGCAGAAATCAGGCACGTCTAGTCCATTTTCCCCGATATTTCAGGCTGTTAATAAATTTCTCTCTATTGTCTTATAGGACCTTTAGGTGTGTCGTCTCTAGCTGATGATGCTGCTTTATCTTTGCATTTCTAGTCACGCCATCCGCCATCTTGAATGTTAAGTAGGCACAGGCTACTGTATTGCACCTGAAGGGTTTAAGCAAGCACGAGCGAAGGTGGATAATAAGTCTATCTGCATGACACGTGTGAATACATCTATAAATTAATTTTTTTAAGCCTAATTTTTATTATGGATATCTTCGTTTTCATGTTTCATCGACAGAATTTAATTAAAAAATTTGAAAAATTGACTTAGTATAATAAATTACAACAAAATAAAATAAAATTATATTTTAAAAAAATCAAATAAAATATGATCTTAGCTAAACCTGTAATTTACTTCGAAATAAATCAGAATTTTTTTCTAAAATAAATGAAAATGAATGAAACTGCAGTTTACTATAATTTATTTTTAGTAAAGTCTAGTTTGTTTTTCAGACCCTTTTAATACTTTAACTCATAATTTCGTGTTTATTTATTATAGTTAGCTTTATATTATTAATTTTTTAGAGGAAAAACATAATAGTAGGCTATAGGTAGCCCAAAAAGAAGCTTATTTTATTGATGTTTCAGAGTTCAGTAGCATAAAGTTTCAAGCAATTCTTAGAATGTCTGCATGTTTTAAATAAAGAAACAAACTACTTTTACGATCCAAATGTTAATTCCTCGTCAAACAAGAAAATATAGTATGTTTAGATTACATATTACTGCTATGCTCGAAGTACTTGTCCAAACGCATTATGGTAATTTCTGTAACAAACGTGTCTAGTTTTTTCCTTCAGACAGATTCACATATGATCTACTCAAAACACCATTCCTTCACTAACCGTACGATGGTTAATGAGAGGAAAGAGATATCCGTGCATATTTGACTGTTAAGCTTAATACTGTGTAGAACGTTTGCACTTTATGCCACGTCCGATAGCATCTCCATCGGGTCATCGGACTGGACACAAGGGAGTTGTTGTGATGAGGTGAAGCTGGAGGTGAAGCCTTAGGCACATTACATTACGTGATGGGTGTTTTATGTAAGGTTTATGCAGAGCTTATCATGCAGTCAGACGTGACAGCCCAAACAATAGACACTTGTCACCAGACGGAGGACATTCATGACTCATGACATTACACGATTACATACCACCGCAGCCCATAATGTATTGTGGTATTTTGCCCCCGTTCAGTCAGTCATACGTGTTTCTCAATTGTTTCTCTATTGAAGAAAACAAGATTTTTTAGCATCGGTTTTATTAGAAAGAATAATAGAGATTCATTATTTGAAGCTCATTATCAAAAACTCATCACTTTTATGGAATGAGAACGGAAATATTTGTTATTTAATTTCAAAACCTTTAGTTTGAAATTAAATAACAAATTTCAGTTGACGAAATTAGTTTAAAAGTTTTAAAAGTTGAAATGCAAATTTTAGTTTTCTGTATTCTTCTTATTATTCAGTTTAAATCAATATAATGAAAGTAAAGTTTATCTAAGTAGGTTAAAAGCTCTAATAATCTACTTACAAAAGCTGAAACTTAATCTGTAATTGTATAGTTATAACCTACAATGCTTTCATTTATATTTTTTTTAATAATCTTATTAGAATAAAACATACGACTATTAAATATTCTTTACGTTGCATATTTTGGACATAGTCCTACTTTCTTTTTATTATTACAAAAAAGAACTTTTAAACAAAAATTTTATTAATTTTCGTAAGAGTTAAAGTCATTTTTTCTAAATAAATTCTTAGAAAACAACTTTTTTCGGGGATTTTCTAAGTTATAATTATTTTCAAATTATTTTAAATCAGGAAATGTTGGAAAGTTTCTTTACTCAAATTTGTTAAAAATTTTTGATCTAATTATAAATTGTGTGTTATTATATTTCTTAAAAATACAGATAAATCAACATATAATTTATTATAAGATCAAAACATTTGTTAAAATTAATGCATTTCATAAATCAATCATTTTTTTCCTTTAGTGTAAAACGTATTCTTAGATAATTAAAAATATTTTAAAGTATTCTTTGCCTACTTTGAACTTTTTTATTAGGACTTATTACACTTATAGTGTGGTAAAAATAAAAAATAAAATTCTAGGTTGTTTTCTTTCTTCCATACTGCAAGTGTAGGCCTAATAAGCCCTAATTTAAAAAAGGCCCAAGTAGGCAAAGAATATTTTAAAACAAATTAAGGAAAATAAACTAACTTTAGAAATAAGTAAGAATATGCTTATGAAAGAAGGAAATTGTAATATTGAGCTAGTGATAATCGTAATTTTCTTCTTGTAAAAAAAAAAAAAATCTTCGGGGTAACTTTTGGTATCATTTGCATATAAATAGTATATTGTGTGTCTAATCGATAACGTTTTGATGCACTTCTTTTATATCTAAAAAATTTATTGATTTATTTAAGGCTATACAAACTTAAATATAATATAAAAATCCCTTTTGAATATTGTAAATCAATGTAACATTTTCTTAGCTTGTGCTCGTCTAAAGTTTCATTTTCCGAGCCTTCAATCTGTAAAAATTAGATTCCACAGTGTGGAAATAAACATAATTTTTCTTTGTCTACTATTTTTAGGATGTGGTTTGGGTATTTCAGACACGTGTTTGTAACCACACGACAAACAAAGGGCGACTGTCTAATACCCCGAGAATAATTTTGCTAAAGGTTTTTGAGATGAAGATGCCATTAATTATTTTCTTTTTTTTACATCTCTTCCATTACAACAATGTGATTTTAATTACTCCATTAGTCCATTAGCAGAATAAATAAATTATATATGCTTAAATATATAGTTAAAACACGATTAACATATCAATCATTTACATTATTAAGTCTTTAGGAATCGTAATTAGTGTCTGTTATGTTTACGAAGGTAATAGACATTTAGAATAATTAATCCACTTTCATATTTCATACTTTAGATATTAATAATATGGGAATACTTTTAAAGAGTTCAGCTTTTGATAGCTGAATTTATATTCAATATATAATAATTTGTATACGTTTTCTATAATAATTAACTAACAAATTGCAAATAGATCAAATAGAAATAACGAAAAATGTAGATTTAGTAGTTTATTAATAGTTTTTTTTTAATAAAATCGAAAGGAGGAATTTTATCAGCTAGTAGAATAGACCCTACTGGATGAAACTGGAGTAGAATCTGTTTATTAACAACATAAGAAACCGGTCCAGACTTTTATCTAAGTTATGGAAGAACATCGTGTAAGGATAACATTATAAATAACAAACATATCTTTCGAAACTGAATTTACTTGTCTGTTAGATTATTATCCACATTTTGGTTTTTGTAATGTTTAAGGTATGTAGACTAATATCAAATTCATCTCAGATATATTTTTCGGGGACAAGAAAAACAAGAATTACTTTAAAATGAAATCATTTTCAAACGAACAAGAAAATAGAATTTAAGACAAATCTTTAGGAAATATATATATATATATATTTAAAGTCTTAATTAGAAAATAACTTTTTTTACGTCTTTTTTCTGCGCTATCACATTACGATCATTTGATATATCATTGTACCAAACAAAATTATCTCAACCTGCTCGCTTTATTATAATTATAGTTTGTACATATTTTTTTTTTTCCTTTGTGAAACTTTCAAACTGTTTGGGAAAGTGCCTTTTTTTAAGGATATTAAAGAAGCTAGAATTTTAACCTATTATCTTGCATTGATTGCCTGCAGAAAGTATTTGAACCTATGATTATCAAACATCATTTCTAGAGTGATTAGGATACGAAATNGTATTTTTCATAAGAAATTGCAGTAATGTATACTACAGAGCAAATTCTCGAAAACGTGGTTAAATTTAATAAGATATAATTTAAAAATCAATTTACTACTGTTTATTTACATCCATTGAAATGTGTGTTTTGTAATTTGAATAGTAAATTATGTAAATAATTTGTTTGTATTTTACTTATAATTTGAATATTGTAAAGAAAAACATTGCTTAATCGGAATAAATAACGAATTAATCTTGTCTTTGGTTCGTGACACACGCATTGCCAAGGTTGATCGATTTCAAAACTGGTCTTGGCATCGATCTCCGATAATAAATAAAGGTTCCTGAATCTGTTCGTGATCGTAAAATAGTACCGTATCAATAATAGGTCTACACTCTGTCATAAACACTGTTGTTCAGTCATTGACACTTACATCATATCATTGAAAGCCATGTTCCATGATCTTGTATAAAGCATAATTCCTGGAAATTTTTCTTATTTTTAAAATTATTCCTATTGTCCTATTGTTATATATACACTTGTATATTATTAATAGCTAAATCATACATTTTAGCTATTAATAATATAAGTAACTTTTTTATGATCTATAATTTTGATGAATTACACATATAAATCTATAATAACGTAACATTCATCAATTTAATCATTATTTTATTTTTAAAAATTATTATAATTTATAGGTGACACTATTTCTTAATTTATCAGATTTTTTTCCTATTATTTTCTTTATTAATAGCAAGTTCAAGAAAACTTATATGAACATTTTAGGATAATTTTTTTTTTATTTTAATAAAAATAATGAGTATATTTTTCAAAAACTCCACTAACAAGTTTTTTGAAGCTTGTGTACATTGGTGAGAGTTATAATATGCAACGTGATCAAGAAATTTGAGATGAACATGCAGAGGACATATTAAATGATATACAGTAGAGCCTCGATTATCCGACTCCCGATTAACCGACATCTCGGTTAACCGACCGTCCTAGTCGGCAAATTTCAAATGTACGCTAGTGATGTGGCGCTACAATATTTGGCCATGTCTTGGCTACTTTAATATTATTTTTACGTGTTTTAGCTGGCAACACTCATTCGACCATGAAAGGGAGCCAGTATTTTCTAATTTTTAACGATACAATAGCGACAATTATTATTTTTAAACAATTTTTGTTAGGCTTAACATCGATGAAAATTCAACGCCAAGTAAGTTAATAGCGATATACTAATATACTAATTACATGGGATATAATATACTACACTAATAATGGTTTTTTTCATACTTTTCGGTTATCCGACTTTTCAATTATCCGACCAACCCCAGGCCCCAATTGAGTCGGATAATCGAGGCTCTACTGTAATTCATTGCTGAATCTCCGCAGATAATGCAAAATAACTGTTTGTAGACTCGTTTTTGAAATGAAATAAAAATACTGATAAGTTTATAATCAAATGTTTTTTTATTATTATTATTAGTATAAATATACTGTTTATTATTACTATTAAATTTATTATTTAATGTGTATTTATGTAAATATGTTTAAATCCTTTAAAATTCTTAAATTTATAACGAAAATGTCACGTTTGTAGTTACTGATGCTTTATATCTTTTGACAAATAAGCATTTTCATTCTATTCATTAATCTAATTTATGATTATTCATTGACAGTATAGCTCGAATTGTTTTCACCCATGCTGTCGACCCTAATGAGAATTAGATCCGCCCCTAATGGCGTAATTGAGATCAGTCGTGTAGCGCATATGCGCTGGTACCTTTGTTAAGAAATCAATCAATCAAGTTATTAGTCAAATAAATGTTTTAATAATAGGCTAATAAGTTGAAAAATAATAACCATCAAATCATAAATAAATAAAAGAAAATAAATAAAAAAATCCCTTGAAGATGGATGAGTTTGATGTTAGTTTAATTTCAAATTAATCAATTTTAATATTAACAAAATAATTTGCCATTAAGTACATCATTTTATCAAAGAGACCTACCGGAAATTAAGTTACTATTAATATTTTAACTACTCAATCATGAATAATTCTATAAAGACATAAATCTTAATTATTATTCATACTTTTATTTCGTGAAATAATGCAATGAAAGCTTTATATAGATATAATAATAATTGTAGTGTACTTTAACATAATTTTAATATACTTAAATTTATACTCTTAATGTTAATTCAATTAATAATGAATAGACAAATTCAATTACTGTCATAAAGTAAATAAGTAAATTTCACTACGGGTTATTCAAATATTTTTAATGTCGTTTGAATTTACGTTTGTTTAAAATGTATAAATCTAAAATATTTTACATATTTCATTAATTTTTTTCTCTCCATTTTGGAATTTTATAACTTGCAAGCTTTCTTCTTTCGTCTTGACAAGGCTAATAGTCTTCTTGCTACGTAAGATCCGGATTTAAATCATATCTGGATTTAACATGAATTTCAGCTTGATTATTGTAATTTGTCATAAATAATTCGTATCGGGCTCTATTTCCTCACTCAAGTTGTACATAACAATATACAACATAAACGAGTAACAAGTTTTACATAACAAAATTGAAACCTGCATTCACTGTAACCATTATCTGTACTTAACAATGTATTGGATTTATTATATACTATGTCATGCATAACAAATTCAAAATAATGTTCAGATAAATATCTAAAAATTAAATAACTACTGATTATATATAATACATATATTTTTATACATTTTTTTCTTCAAGTTTAGGCAAAATAGCCTACTTGATCTTCATAAAAATAAGAGTGACATCAAAATGAAGTAAAGCTATTCGCCCCAACTATTCAAGTATATAAACATAGATATTTAAGTAGTTGAAATATTAATACAGCAAAAACTAAATTTCGTCATTCATTATAGGATACAAAGATTTTTTTTTTTGTTATCTTAAGACAATCATTAATTTAAAACTATTCTGAACTTTAAATTATTCATTAAAATAAAAGAAAAACCAAAAAAAGGAGATAGAATATGTTATGTGGAACACTTCTGAAAGTTTGTGAGAACTCAAACGTAGGCTTAATAGCTGATAAGATCAATTTACAAAAAGTTTGTGTTTGCTAATAGGCTGCATACTTTATTTTTTTCGACAATCGGTTTCTCATTAGGGTCTACACTCAGACAATGAATCTTTCTTTCCTTGATTTTCTTCCCTTGGTTTTTATTCCTAAGTAGATATTTCCTATGTGTTTAATAAATATTAATAAATTAAATGTAAAATTTTTGAGTATTTATAATGTACTGTACTTGTATGCGTGCAGACCTTAATAGAGATTTTTAGATTTCTTTGATTTCTTTAATATTGCTCATTTTTGGTTTAAATACAGATAATATCATATAGTTGAACATATAATAATATATTTTTAGACAATTTTCGTGGGAAAATGACCTCGTTTTCCATAAAGAGCACACAATAGCTGCCAGCATTAGAGAGGTCTTTTCTAGACTAAGCGTGTATCAATGCAACCCACTTCATCTTGAACTTCTTTTAGGCCACAGAATCGCACGTTAGAAAGGTGATTATCAGATTCTTTCAAAAAGTTTGGGTAGAACAAAGCAAGATAACCGAGGCAGAAATCAGGCACGTCTAGTCCATTTTCCCCGATATTTCAGGCTGTTAATAAATTTCTCTCTATTGTCTTATAGGACCTTTAGGTGTGTCGTCTCTAGCTGATGATGCTGCTTTATCTTTGCATTTCTAGTCACGCCATCCGCCATCTTGAATGTTAAGTAGGCACAGGCTACTGTATTGCACCTGAAGGGTTTAAGCAAGCACGAGCGAAGGTGGATAATAAGTCTATCTGCATGACACGTGTGAATACATCTATAAATTAATTTTTTTAAGCCTAATTTTTATTATGGATATCTTCGTTTTCATGTTTCATCGACAGAATTTAATTAAAAAATTTGAAAAATTGACTTAGTATAATAAATTACAACAAAATAAAATAAAATTATATTTTAAAAAAATCAAATAAAATATGATCTTAGCTAAACCTGTAATTTACTTCGAAATAAATCAGAATTTTTTTCTAAAATAAATGAAAATGAATGAAACCGCAGTTTACTATAATTTATTTTTAGTAAAGTCTAGTTTGTTTTTCAGACCCTTTTAATACTTTAACTCATAATTTCGTGTTTATTTATTATAGTTAGCTTTATATTATTAATTTTCTAGAGGAAAAACATAATAGTAGGCTATAGGTAGCCCAAAAAGAAGCTTATTTTATTGATGTTTCAGAGTTCAGTAGCATAAAGTTTCAAGCAATTCTTAGAATGTCTGCATGTTTTAAATAAAGAAACAAACTACTTTTACGATCCAAATGTTAATTCCTCGTCAAACAAGAAAATATAGTATGTTTAGATTACATATTACTGCTATGCTCGAAGTACTTGTCCAAACGCATTATGGTAATTTCTGTAACAAACGTGTCTAGTTTTTTCCTTCAGACAGATTCACATATGATCTACTCAAAACACCATTCCTTCACTAACCGTACGATGGTTAATGAGAGGAAAGAGATATCCGTGCATATTTGACTGTTAAGCTTAATACTGTGTAGAACGTTTGCACTTTATGCCACGTCCGATAGCATCTCCATCGGGTCATCGGACTGGACACAAGGGAGTTGTTGTGATGAGGTGAAGCTGGAGGTGAAGCCTTAGGCACATTACATTACGTGATGGGTGTTTTATGTAAGGTTTATGCAGAGCTTATCATGCAGTCAGACGTGACAGCCCAAACAATAGACACTTGTCACCAGACGGAGGACATTCATGACTCATGACATTACACGATTACATACCACCGCAGCCCATAATGTATTGTGGTATTTTGCCCCCGTTCAGTCAGTCATACGTGTTTCTCAATTGTTTCTCTATTGAAGAAAACAAGATTTTTTAGCATCGGTTTTATTAGAAAGAATAATAGAGATTCATTATTTGAAGCTCATTATCAAAAACTCATCACTTTTATGGAATGAGAACGGAAATATTTGTTATTTAATTTCAAAACCTTTAGTTTGAAATTAAATAACAAATTTCAGTTGACGAAATTAGTTTAAAAGTTTTAAAAGTTGAAATGCAAATTTTAGTTTTCTGTATTCTTCTTATTATTCAGTTTAAATCAATATAATGAAAGTAAAGTTTATCTAAGTAGGTTAAAAGCTCTAATAATCTACTTACAAAAGCTGAAACTTAATCTGTAATTGTATAGTTATAACCTACAATGCTTTCATTTATATTTTTTTTAATAATCTTATTAGAATAAAACATACGACTATTAAATATTCTTTACGTTGCATATTTTGGACATAGTCCTACTTTCTTTTTATTATTACAAAAAAGAACTTTTAAACAAAAATTTTATTAATTTTCGTAAGAGTTAAAGTCATTTTTTCTAAATAAATTCTTAGAAAACAACTTTTTTCGGGGATTTTCTAAGTTATAATTATTTTCAAATTATTTTAAATCAGGAAATGTTGGAAAGTTTCTTTACTCAAATTTGTTAAAAATTTTTGATCTAATTATAAATTGTGTGTTATTATATTTCTTAAAAATACAGATAAATCAACATATAATTTATTATAAGATCAAAACATTTGTTAAAATTAATGCATTTCATAAATCAATCATTTTTTTCCTTTAGTGTAAAACGTATTCTTAGATAATTAAAAATATTTTAAAGTATTCTTTGCCTACTTTGAACTTTTTTATTAGGACTTATTACACTTATAGTATGGTAAAAATAAAAAATAAAATTCTAGGTTGTTTTCTTTCTTCCATACTGCAAGTGTAGGCCTAATAAGCCCTAATTTAAAAAAGGCCCAAGTAGGCAAAGAATATTTTAAAACAAATTAAGGAAAATAAACTAACTTTAGAAATAAGTAAGAATATGCTTATGAAAGAAGGAAATTGTAATATTGAGCTAGTGATAATCGTAATTTTCTTCTTGTAAAAAAAAAAAATCTTCGGGGTAACTTTTGGTATCATTTGCATATAAATAGTATACTGTGTGTCTAATCGATAACGTTTTGATGCACTTCTTTTATATCTAAAAAATTTATTGATTTATTTAAGGCTATACAAACTTAAATATAATATAAAAATCCCTTTTGAATATTGTAAATCAATGTAACATTTTCTTAGCTTGTGCTCGTCTAAAGTTTCATTTTCCGAGCCTTCAATCTGTAAAAATTAGATTCCACAGTGTGGAAATAAACATAATTTTTCTTTGTCTACTATTTTTAGGATGTGGTTTGGGTATTTCAGACACGTGTTTGTAACCACACGACAAACAAAGGGCGACTGTCTAATACCCCGAGAATAATTTTGCTAAAGGTTTTTGAGATGAAGATGCCATTAATTATTTTCTTTTTTTTACATCTCTTCCATTACAACAATGTGATTTTAATTACTCCATTAGTCCATTAGCAGAATAAATAAATTATATATGCTTAAATATATAGTTAAAACACGATTAACATATCAATCATTTACATTATTAAGTCTTTAGGAATCGTAATTAGTGTCTGTTATGTTTACGAAGGTAATAGACATTTAGAATAATTAATCCACTTTCATATTTCATACTTTAGATATTAATAATATGGGAATACTTTTAAAGAGTTCAGCTTTTGATAGCTGAATTTATATTCAATATATAATAATTTGTATACGTTTTCTATAATAATTAACTAACAAATTGCAAATAGATCAAATAGAAATAACGAAAAATGTAGATTTAGTAGTTTATTAATAGTTTTTTTTTAATAAAATCGAAAGGAGGAATTTTATCAGCTAGTAGAATAGACCCTACTGGATGAAACTGGAGTAGAATCTGTTTATTAACAACATAAGAAACCGGTCCAGACTTTTATCTAAGTTATGGAAGAACATCGTGTAAGGATAACATTATAAATAACAAACATATCTTTCGAAACTGAATTTACTTGTCTGTTAGATTATTATCCACATTTTGGTTTTTGTAATGTTTAAGGTATGTAGACTAATATCAAATTCATCTCAGATATATTTTTCGGGGACAAGAAAAACAAGAATTACTTTAAAATGAAATCATTTTCAAACGAACAAGAAAATAGAATTTAAGACAAATCTTTAGGAAATATATATATATATATATTTAAAGTCTTNCGAGACTTATCGTTAACATCCTGGTAGATGTTACACCTCGTTCCGGCCTTTTAATTAGCACAAACAATGTCACCCAAGAATTAAATAAAAATGTGCCATTGCTATACCATCATAATTTCGTTTGAAATATATATATATATATATTTAAAGTCTTAATTAGAAAATAACTTTTTTTACGTCTTTTTTCTGCGCTATCACATTACGATCATTTGATATATCATTGTACCAAACAAAATTATCTCAACCTGCTCGCTTTATTATAATTATAGTTTGTACATATTTTTTTTTTTCCTTTGTGAAACTTTCAAACTGTTTGGGAAAGTGCCTTTTTTTAAGGATATTAAAGAAGCTAGAATTTTAACCTATTATCTTGCATTGATTGCCTGCAGAAAGTATTTGAACCTATGATTATCAAACATCATTTCTAGAGTGATTAGGATACGAAATGGAACATAAACTCTATATCAATCACTTTAATAATAACTGAAGTTTATATAAAGTTTACCACCTGTGTTCACAATAAGTGTCTTTTGCTGTCTTTATTAAAATATTTCTTGTTTTTCTGTTATTATTATTTTTTTAATCGGGATTTTCCAATTTGAGTTTCGTTAATCAAATTGAAAATGATCTAGTCCCAATTTTGTAAATTAATGGTTACGATTAAAATTACAGATCAATCATTAGAAATGCATTAAAAACCGTTTATTTACAGTATTACAATTTTATCTATTTAGTTAGTTTTTTAATTACAATTGAATAACTTGAAATTTGCAAACGGGATTCTTATCGGGCATCGTGAGACGATAGTTTTCTTTAAGTATCTTGTTTAGACGAGTTTTTTAAAAAATACCAATGTATTAAATATTCTAATAATACTAATAAAAGAAATTTAGACAGAATAAAATAAATTTAAGAGCATTTTTAGATCTAACTACTTACAAATTACTATAGTAACTCCAATTGATACTTACAAAACAATGTAAAGATTTAGCAAATACGACAGCATTTTTCCATTGCTAAACAGTATCTAAATTCTTTCGAGAGATTGAAAAGTATCGTAAAATTAATTTTTTAATCTTCGAGCTACAAGAAAATGATTTTAAAATAGAATTCTTGTTCCTAATATAGTACCCACAGCTATTAATCATACTTTATACATATATAATTATTTTATAAATTTCATTTATTCGTATATTTCTGTGTCAACATAAAAGGAATTTATGTAAAAATTTTCTCGTTTGAGAATATGCAGTCGTAAATATTTTACTTTTTTCATAATCCAGCATAACCTGTTTTCGTATTAGAATTATTCATGATGATCATAAGATAAATTTTTAGATAACCCAATTTAAATGATTGAAAGTGAAAACACTTTTCCGTTTAATGGAATTAATTATTTGACAACGTAAAAATGTGAAAATTATATGAATTATTGCAAAAATCTTTAATTATATTTAGGCTAAAATAACAGGTCTTTAATATTTTCGAAAAATGTAACCTACTTTTATAATAAGATAGACATAAATTTGGATTAAATATTGAGAAATACCGGAACTTAACTTTTTAAGATATTTATGTTTATTACTTAATTCTTCGATTTGGAATTTTTATGAATTTTTCTATGTAAGTTCATAAAAAATATAAATGAATTTCATTAAAATTTACCTTTTTTCATTTACTTTTTGTGAATTCGATTGAGTTAATAGAATATTTTTGCAATTGAATCTTCTAAATACAAGCACAGAGTAAGATTCTCTTATTCAATTTTGTATAAGAGAATCTTTGTGCTTCTATTAATAACAACTTTAAGTAAAATTTTGCTTCGATTAATGCTACAATTAAATAAAATTCACCCATAATCCTGTTCACAGAAGGATTTTGTGTAAATTTTATTTAATATTTGGCTTAATATTACTTTACTTCTGAAGAAAATAGAGTTTTATCGTTTGGTTAAGTTCAAATTACATTCGATTAAGAAATTAAAAACACTCTAAATAGCCGAAATCACTAAAAATATTCAAATTTATATTTATAAAATTTTATTATTTCCAAAATGTTTATTAATAAAATTATAAATAAGTTTAGAGTTAGCATGTTTGAGTATTTCAATGTTGATTAATTTGAATTTTATTTGAGTGGATGTAGGAGTAAATCGAGGATTAGATCCGCATTTGATAAGCATTCCTAATAAATTGAGGACTGAAGAAATCCTTAATCCTTAATTTAAAATATTTCCTGAAGGTCAATCAAAAGGACCGAAAACGTTAGATGATTAGTAAATGTTAGTTATTGCATATTTAATGGTTAAGTGTTTGTTAATCATAATAAATCATTTGTCATATTTTATTATAAATCAAATTTAATATAAATTTTTAAAATGAAAAAGAGATAATAAATCACAAACGGTTTAAAATTTAAGCTACGAATTGCATTTTTTTCTGGAGTCAAATGAATGCTTACTTTTATACTCTCCACTACTAAAAATCTCATATGTATACCGCATATACCAAAATTACTATCATTAAATTTTCTCTTTCATGATTTGAGAATGATAATTTAATTACCATAATATAAAACAGTTGTCCGTCAATTACGTCAAAGAACAGTATGGAAAATAAGGAAAGATAAAAGCCGTCATTTAATGGCAGGACGAAGAATTTAATGGAAGAAGGCGGTAAGGCAAAGAAAAAAGTGCGAAAGTGGCATCTCGGAATTACTAATCGATCAAAAGCGACCATTCCCCTTATCGAGGGAGACAATTACGACGCAGTCCACGTCTCTGCAGTTGACTGTGTCGTTAGTCAACGGATGGCAGTTCCCAACCAGGAAAACTGTCAATATAGGAGAGGAAGAAAAGGGTTACAGACAAGCCGTTAAGTTTAAAATGCTGATCTACCGGAGAATTATGTCGTCGAGGGTCGTGATCCTCTCGGGGTGGTCGTCACAGGGTCTCCTCCAACCACCGTCTCTATATTTACTGTCTTGGGTGCGTGCCATGTGGGTGTATATGTAATTGGCCCGTTGGCGTAATACTACTCTCTTCTGTTTGCTCCAAAGTTATTTTCAGTTCTTTCTTCTATCACTTGTTTATCTACATAGAAACACAAAGAAAAATGTCTACTTTTCAGTATTTTCGTGTTTTTTATTCATTGCATTTTTAACGAATCCTTATGATTATTAATTAATATAAGCTTTTTTATTTTTTAATTCTAATCTTCTGTGTTACCTGTGTTAAATTATTTTAAATATCAATACCAATAAAACATGCCAAAAAAAAAGGAAAAATAATTTATTATACCGATTAATTTTGCGACAAATGTGAGAAAATGCTATGCAGTAATAAGCCTAATTACTATTATTATTATTAATGAAATTTTTCATTTCGTAAATGAATGTAAACTGTAGAATTCCAGAGAATTTTATGTAAAATATAGACTTAGGATATGTGACCATTTAATTAAAATATTACATCTGGAGTGTTCTATGAGGATGGATTGAAGAAAGAAATTTATCATCAGTCTATGCTATACCATAATTAGAGAAGTATAAGCAATTATTAAACCTTCAGCAAAGAATTGATAGATGAAGAGAGGAACTTAATGACCATACTTTTAAGTAATTATTTTCTGTAATGTATTCCACCTAATAAATGAAATTTCATTGTGGTCGAATGAATATACCTATCCGATTTAAATAACCATGAAATGGAAATAATTCCTGGTTAATATTGTTCAGCTTATAAAAGATACATTAGCGTTTAGCCTAAACCAGAAACTTAGTGTTCATTTATGGACTTGCATTTAAATTCAGGTTGAGATGGAATTTTTTCATTGGAATTTAGAAGTAGTCCTAATAATATATAACTCCTAAAAGCAAAATAATAGGCTTATTTATTTAAGTATATTGTTCAAGGCAAATGGATTTTGCAGAATATTACACTTAGTACTTCGGAATATTGAAAAAAAATTGTTTTATTCATCAATTTTCCTTGCTCGAAACGCACAAAAATAATCAAACAAGCCATCGTTTTTTAATTAAGTCGAATAATTATTAAAAACTAATTTACATTTTGTAAATTTTTTTAAAGTTTATAAATTAATAATAATTGTAAAATCTATACTAAATGATTTTAGAATTATTACTAATTTTGTTCATTCATAAATTATTGTAGAGAGAATTGTCAGCAATTATTCATTTAGAAAATGTTATAATTTCTATATCAAATTTATATTTATTTATATATTGTTCTCTAATTAATTGCTTTATACAGTTTCTTATAGATATGAACTTCATCCAAAAGATTTTCAAATATTGACGAAAAATTCGAAAATATTTCATTAAAGATTGCAAATAGTCGACCAGAAATCTTATAAATACAGTACTACTGTACGTTCTACAGAAAATAATTATTAAAGTACGCTAACTATAGAGAATGTTTACTTCTAAGATTAGCTTATCTTATCCTGTAAGTTAATTAAAATGAGCAGTGTTATCTGATAAGTTTCTTAAAGTTTTTTTATATATTGGTACTTAAAATATTGAAAATGCTTAATTAGTGATGATGATTTCCAGAACACCCAAGATAAAATTAAAGAAAAAAAAGACATTTTAGGACTAGCTGTCAAAATGTGGAGACAAAACCAGTTTGTCAACTGAGGTCGGAAGGAGAGAAGAAAAGCTCGTGCAAATTTTTAATTATTCAAAGCTCATCTCTTAGCCCATGATGTATAAGTACACATACGTTTCAAATGTTGCTAAGGTAAAAACGTTTACCTACGAGAAACATAAATGTATTTAGATGGCAATCTAAATCCTTTGTTTCTTACATTACCGGCGTATTTAAATGCGATCGTTTATCATTGCAAAGGCACGGAAGTAATTTCCAAAGACTCTCATCCGATTAAGTGTTTGGTAAGTAGAGTCAATTAGACCACATTTGGTTCTTTGGGAGCAGTACGAAGACACGAATAAGGATTACATAACTGGGATCATGATTTACAGAGCTGGACTCGAGTTCGGATATCAATCGTAGGACGTGCCCTGCCTCAGGGCTGCCACAGAAACATGTTGTCTTGGGCGGCACCCACTCCCTTGGCCCTAACTAGGCTTAACAATGGATAATAGGTTCCGTGACCGACGTGCGGGACATATGGAAACAATGCTTAATCGTTATCGGAAATTACGCTTAATATACGCGTCGACTCTGACTCCTTCCGGGATGGACCTTTCTCTTTAATAAAATTTTTTAACTAAAGTAGCTGTCCATAAAAAATGGCTTAATCTTGATGAACTTGTTTGATTTTTATGAGCCTTTGCTTGTTTGTAGCTAACCTATTCTATTGATGTTTTGTCGTCTCTGTAAAAACTATTGTTGACTTCCAATAATTTTAGGAATCGATGAACTGCGAATCCTTTATTTTTCCAACTATAGATGTTTTTTGTAAAGCCACTTATATTTATAAGTGAAAAAGCGTGTAATATTCGACTTTTATCCTTTTGTTGTTATATTTTTCCAATTATTATGCTTCATCTCTTCCTTTCTTCCGGTTTCTTATGCAGCTTTTGAAACATTTACAAAAAAAAATATAATATAGAAAATCACGAAAATCTTCGATAACTTTCATTTATTAAATAAATAGAATACATTTTTTTTAATTAAAAAAATCCAAAAAACAAATAGCTTTTTAAATTAAAATGGGCAACTCTGATACACTAAAATCATGCGTATAAAAAAATAAATAATTTGTGTTTCTTTCAAATATTGATACATATAGATTAATTACTATATAATTTAATTATTTTTACAATTTAAAAACATCAAAATAGCCCATNAGGCTTAATTTTCTAATTTTTAACGATACAATAGCGACGATTATTATTTTAAAAAATTTAATTAAATTTATTTAAACCGAAAATTCCATAATTTAGATTCTCAGCAGAAGTAATAATTTATTTCAAAATTTTGTTACAAAATTTCAGTCAGGTCGGTGACTCATCACAGGAAAATCGGTCATTTTGAAAATAACTCATTGAAATATGAATGCTCAAAACAAATTCTCTATTAAATGCAATATATTTTAATCTAATAGCACGCTAGCTCACTTACAACTAAGCTTAGAAGGTCTTAAAATAAATACTTTTCATTTTAATTTACAATTACATTAGTAAAATGTAATGAATTCATTAAAAGTGTTGGTAAATTCTGTAAAATTTACGAAACAAATCGTATATAATTCTGTTTACTATTTACATTTTGATCATTTGGAAAGTTGAGCTCGTTTCCATTATAGTTAAATAAAGTTATAGGCATTATATAGAATAATATAGGTTACAGAGGCAAAAATATTACAAATTTTTATTATAGAAAATAATCCGATAACAAATTCATGATTAATGCATTAACAGAGATTAATAAATCGTGAGATGTATGCAAATTCATTTCCGTATTACCGATCCATGGATATTTTTTAACTTCATAATTAGGTCATAAAAGTCATGTTTGGAAGTTAATTAATTAAATTTCAAAAAAATGAATCGAAATTGAATTATTAATAAATAAATCACAGATTTTTATGGATTAATTTTTACCTTTAGCACATAATTTGTGGCTGTATTTTAAATTTTAACACTTTGTAATTCGTTTACGAATAGCTTTTAGGTAGTTTCTTGCTTCGTGGTATGTAGGAAGTTTTATTATTTTTCTTTCTAAGAAATAAGACTTCCTTCATTCTTCAGAGATAATGATTGGCTATTCATCTTCTCTCTGTTGTTATTCCGTTGTTGAAAGGAGAATAATGAGCATACATTTACACATTTATTAAAATGTCGGCACTAGTATTCTCTATAAACGAGTTCCCGTCTAAGATATGCGCTATTCCATTTTAAATTCGTAGCAGAACTTGTAATAATACATATTAAATGATATTATACGAAACCAAATTATGATCTTTAATGTTAAGAGGTGGTTTATGAAATTTGGTCTATGAAACAAACTTTATAAATCGAATTTATGTTAATAGAACGTTAGAAACTCGAATATAAAAAAGTTTCATTATTTGACTTCTACACTGCAAAAGAACATATTTTATTTGAGGAGGGAATAGTACGAATGCAATGAATAAGTAAACAGAATTAAGACGAAAAAAGGTTGATTGATTGTGATTTGTAACATGAGTTATATTTGATAGCTATCAGCAATGCGTTAAGGTTCGTTCGTATCTTTAGGGTCGAGACTTATCGTTAACATCCTGGTAGATGTTACACCTCGTTCCGGCCTTTTAATTAGCACAAACAATGTCACCCAAGAATTAAATAAAAATGTGCCATGGAATAAAACCCATAATTTCGTTTATATAGACCTATCATTAAAATATCAATCAGCAACACGATATGGAAGCAAAAGAAATGTTAACATTCTTCAACTTAAGTATTTTCAACAGCACTTAGGCTTATAGTGATTTCAAATTTAATAACTTGTTATTCTTCTTATCGTTGACATCATCTCCTGTGACCAAAATACTAGCATTGTGGCGACCTTTATTCGAGATGAAAGAAGCCGACTTCGAAGCTCTATAAACCTAGCTTCAAATTGCAGTTTATTGTAAATCATTCCTATGTCGACTTCCTATCTTATAATCGGCATCTCAATTAATTCCAAGTGGTAACACTCGTTCCACTGCAAAATAGGTAATGTAATCTTCATTTGTAACGGACTATGTTCACTTCTGGTTAAAAGCCCAATTGGATTGATATTTGGCCAGATAAGAGAAATAATGACTTTATCATTTGTTTTGCTTCTATGCCGGCAAACGTCTTTCGTCTATTCAAAACCGAAAGATTAGCACAACAAAAGAATCCAGTAGGTAATGTCCGACACCCTTCTAATTACGCTAAACACAATGAATGGTCCTTTTACGCAACAGACTAGAGAAAATGCGCCAGATCATCTAACAATAGGGACTAACTGCCTAACGCGATCTCCAACAACAGAAACAATTTTCTCGCTTGGGCACACGAGTGCAATCTTTTGTCTTTCTCTCAAATACTCGGTAGGGAACGAACGATTTTGTGTCGGGCACTTTCTTTTTGTCTTACGGTAGCAGAGGCGCCGTAAAGAGCTCTTGCACCGGTTGGTATTAAAGGGTTGACCTGACTCGGCACCGGAATGGCGCCAGTCAAAGCCTCCGGGGTCTTCGTACCAATTAAGTAAGTTTTCTCGTCCTCAATCTGCAGTACCTTTTCATTCTCTGAATTTTCTTTGCCAGTTCTTCTATTATATTCCGGAAAACAAAAAATTCCCCCCTCCGATTCTGATAGTGCCTTTCGCATCTCGATACGCTTCGTTTATCGTTTATAAGACTCCTTCTATCCTGGTTAACATCGAAGATCTACCCTGCTTAACGTCGAGATTCTCGTTCTGAATATTTAAAGTTAATAAATTTAAAATGACCAACGTGTTCACATTTAGCATATTAATAGAGATCAGCTTAAGTTTCTCTAAAAACGTTTTCAACATATTCATGAACGATGTTTTTTAACTGCAGCGAATTAGAATATAGGCTATTATATATTCTGTCGGAGTTTAGACGCTATACTGAACCGTTTATAATATAATCTAAGTTTATGTGTACGTGTAAAATTATATAAATATATCTCTAAATTTAAAAATTTAGCTTAATGATGAATTTATATGCGAATAATTAATTATATAAATTGAAATGAGATAGCTATTTCAACAGTTGCAAATTATATATTAAATTATATGATAATTTTTGCTTATAAATTATAAAATAGCAAATTTAAAAAAAAACATTAGAGAATGTTAACTGAAATGGCACAGTTTTTTTTTTCTTGTTTCTTTTTTAACTGGAGACGGAGACACCTCCTGCCTTAAGCAAATTGTTTATATTTTCCAATTAAGCAAGTTCTTGAATAAGAAAAACAATTTTTAATTATTAAGTACACAATATTTTATCATCTTTGTAAGATCTCCGACAAAGGTGAGCATGAAATATCCTATATTAAATCCTATTTCAGAC
Organism: Centruroides sculpturatus; assembly: GCF_000671375.1. Classification (NCBI taxonomy): domain Eukaryota; kingdom Metazoa; phylum Arthropoda; class Arachnida; order Scorpiones; family Buthidae; genus Centruroides; species Centruroides sculpturatus. Next base: position 605,686 of record NW_019384342.1, read on the forward strand.
AAAAAACCTGCATTAATAATAATGGCGACTTCTAAACATTATATGTAATAAATTTACCGTTTTTCTATTTTTTAGGTCTGCATATTGATTAATTTTTTCAGATTTGTTCTGAAAATTTTATGTTTTTTTTTAAATATATCAATAAAAAATGCTNTTCAGACAAAAAACCTGCATTAATAATAATGGCGACTTCTAAACATTATATGTAATAAATTTACCGTTTTTCTATTTTTTAGGTCTGCATATTGATTAATTAATTTTTTCAGATTTGTTCTGAAAATTTTATGTTTTTTTTTAAATATATCAATAAAAAATGCTTTCAGTCATTTAAATTGATTTATAGACGTTAAATATTTTTTATTAACGTCCATTTATAATATGATAAATTATATACTTATAATAACTCTTTATTATAAAATAGATACATAAATCGAGAAAGTTTGTTTCTCTGTAGGCTACAGTTAAGATTATAAATTTTAATATGTAGTTAAATAGTTAAAGTAGAAAAAAAATACGGAAATGTTTATTGATTTATTTCTTTAGATTTTTATTTACGTAATTTTTTCTAAAAAATGCTATTTACGAAGTTTTCTGGAAGTAAATGAATACAGTTTAAGTTGAAACACGTTGAAAATCTAAATCAGATAACGATAATTAGACTCATAATTCTATTTGTTTTACAGTGATTTCTCAGATTGTTTATGCTGACTACTGATGATTCGTCAAAGTGAAAATTTCCTTTACAATGGATACAATTTGTCAATATTGTAGATGTCATAAGAACTGGAGAATGTGAGGCAGATTATTTTTACTGAGTTGCTTAATCTTATATACTATATGTCTCGTTTCGTATAGATTTGCACATCTATCAACTGTGTCTAATTTATATTTGCTGTAAAATATAATAAAACTATCGAAATATTTGTGTTAAAAACAATTTTTAGAAGTATTCTTAATGTATTTTTAATTACAGTTTTCTGAAAAGGACGACTTATGAATGAACGAGTGCAATTTCAACTTAAATTTGTATTTTTTAAATATATTTGTTAAAAACTATTTTGAAATTTTACAAATATTTTTGTATAGTTTATTACGTAAAATATATATATAGGAATTTAGGAATTCGTTACACTTGTAATTACTTATATTAAATAGTGTTAATACTTTGTTTTTTTTTTAATCGTAATGTTTTGTAATACAAACTTCATCCATTTTATTTATTTTTCTGATTAGCTTCTTTGGTTTTTTTCATTAATTAATCATTTTCATTTTGATTATACCAGTTAATAATTCATAAAATAATTAAGTCACGCTCTTTATATACGGTTGTTTTCAAATTTATGTACGGCCATCACGACATTTAAACAAACTTATTCAAAGATGGTACGCGTTAGTTACGAGAAAAATATTTTTGTATTGGAACATGCTAACTTATATCCCAAGGGTCTCATTAAATGCAAATTAAAACGAAAACAATCAATAGGCAAGTGATAGGTCTCCCTTAAGAGAGGTGTGTTCAAAGAGATTGCCTTTTCGCTTTGGACGATTTTTTTTTATAATTTTGCTCGATTGAAAATTAATTAAGCTTAAATATTAATTGTAATTATACAGTTAATTTGTAATTGAGAAAACACTTAAAGTAACGGCATCGTAATTTAATCTCGAATTTGTCATTGATCTTCGGGCCACCCATGAACTTCAAATTTGGTCAAGGACGAATGATTTGAGAAATTAATGAATTGTTATTGATAATTTAATGTTAAAATTGCATAAAAATTGTAATTCAGTTAATTCTTAATATTAATTTTGAATTATTTTAGTCAAGAAAATATATTAAAAAATGATTCTAATTCGAATTTAATTGTTCAGTCTGTTGAATTTCTTTCTTTGTGTTTTAGTAATGTTTAAGATTAAAAAATGATTAAATAGTTGAAGATAATTATATTAAAATTACAAAGTGTTATGATTAAGAAAATTACAAAGCACAATCCTTAACAACCTTTATTATAGAAACAATAGCGCTGTTTCACTATATAATTTTGCATGACTCTTTTATACAACATATTAAATTATTTTTTTAAGAGTAAAATACAAGTGTTAATTCTCACCTAAGCCGCTTATCTATGAATTATGTTTCTAAACTTGTTTTATAATGGTAAATGATCCTCGCTTAATGGAAAGATCGAAATCTAGAGATTCTAGAGATAATTCGTAGGCCTTTATATCAGTCATTTTAAAAACAATGTTTTATTGTTAGTGTAAGTGCAATTAATGATTGATAGGCTATTTTATCAGTAAAGAGAAAGTTTGCACACAATTGCAAAAAATGTTAATGTTAATAGACCTACTGCAAGAGCTTAAATAGACTGATTAGAATCACAAACAAAAAAAATTTAACCTTAAACTTAAATAATGTTGTATTTATATACTTTCAAATTAGCTTTTACTAGCTGAGTATGCCCAGCGCTGCTCTGTCTTTTGAGGGAGTGAGGGATTGGTGAGGTTGAGTTTGAATAGGGTGATAAAAACGATAGTCTTAGNTTAAAGTTATTTTATAATGTTTATGAGTATTATTTAAATTAATTTTTGATAATTATCTGAGACTTGACGATATTACAAAGAGTAATTTTAGCAAATTAAAATTTTTTAATTGTCAAAAATTGTTACTGATTAATTACTGAATAAATTTCAGTATTCAACAATAACACACACACCTTATCAGTTAATCTATTTTAATTCATAAGTATATTGTAGGTAGTTTTAAAATAATCTTTAAAGGGTTATAGACTGTTTTTTTAATCGACATTTGAATTTTTCAAACATTCTAAGAAATTATAATTTAATAATTAAATTTAAAAACTTTTATCTCAATTTTAGATTCCAATCTCCTGGAGAAAGGTGAATAATGTATTGATAAGTAATAAAAATGCATTACACAACTTAACAATTAAATGAAGATTGTCTTTTAAAATGAATTTATATGTTTTAAAGGAACATATTTAAAAATTTAATAAGATACTTAAACATTGGAAAAATAGGTTATGAAACTTATTTCTAGATTGGCAATTACTTTTTATTTTTTGATCTGTTACGTTCATCAGATCGGTGTCAAATTAAAGCCTTCCACTCATGCCTCCTATGTCATTCTTGCTCCACCTTCTCTTGGTTAATTTAAGCTTTAATGCTGGAGCAAAACCTGTTAAGGTTCTATTTGTCATCTAGCATGAACATCTTAAAATAACTTCCCATACTAAATCACGTAGTTTATTAAGAAACCTTTGCTACCTTTCCATTCGTAACTGTCATCATCATACCTTCTGGGAGAAGAAAAAATTGTTATCGATCTGAGTTCAACGATTTCAGTCTATAGTCTGACTATTTATTTAGACCAAATTGCGTCTTTGTCATAAGCAACTATAAATCTAAAAGTTTAAGCGCTCTTAAAACTTAGAAGTCTTAAAATTAAAACTCCATATATAGGTTAAGCATGGTTTTGATTTCAGACAATTAAAATTGTTTACTTACCCTATTGTTTTCGAACCTTTCTAGATACAAATTGAAGCACTAGACATTCCGGCTCTCTGATTCTATAAAAGGACTTTACTAAAATCTAAGTCAAAGATTTAATTGTGTATTGTCTACAGAAACATGAGTCACATTGTAGTCTTACTAGCATCTGACCCTTAGGGATCTGTACTTTAAATGTAAAGGTTATACTTCAATCGTACTAGGTGGCACACCTTCAAGGATTTAATTTCCACGACCGTAAATAAATTTCGGACCTCCTAGGTGGCCTCTTAGCCGAAACGGATCGGAATGAACCACGTCTTGCCTTTGGCTTTATTCGACATACATGACAAAGAGTTCCTTTTCCATTCGAATATCTTTCAGATATAAATGCATTTAAATATGTACTCGATGAGCTTAAATGATTTGTTTCATAGTCTATGAAAAACTGTTGTGATCATTAATTTGGAGAATTCAACGTATTATCTCTTCTCGAACATCGCATAAAAAAATGAAAAATTTTGCTTATAGCAGCGAAGTTGGATTAAATTCTTCATATTGATGATAATAGAAATCTTTCATCGATGATAAAAAATGAAATTTATTTAATATTAAATAGGAAAGCATAAAAAACGCTTTAGCAAGTCCGAAAACAAGGTTCCTTACTATTGACTAGCTTAATTCTATATTAACATTAAAATTGAAATTTACTGCAATAGACAACACGTTATTATTAGCAACGCAACTATTAAACACAAGGTAATATGTTAGTTTAGATAAAGAGACATTCAGTTTGACTATTATTATTTTTTTATAATTGCTGTTACCTACAATTTACTTTGAATATTTCTATTTACATAATTTGTTATTTATAACAAAATAATACAATACAAAAGAGAATAGCACAACGCTTCTATATACTAGCAACATTGATATTGATATAATAGTAGCAAACATTATTTTTAATTCGTCACGCTTTTGTTGTAAAGAAATGTTTTATTTTAAATTTATCTGAGTATTTTTGTTTGTATAAATATAATAATAAAAATAATAGAATTAACAATAGAATATATTTTATTGTAAAAGTAAATGCAAGCAGAAGGAAATGTTTTTTTGCTCTCGTTATTTCATCGAATTGAAACTCCTTAAAGAGACAAGCAACAATTGGTATTACTAACCGCTGTCATTTGTAATAACACTTACAGATCTAATGACTTCACTTTAGTAGATGACTGTAGACTTACAGTAATAAACCACCGAACAACAACATTCTTACAAGTTTTTATTCGAAGAAATAACTTGGAGCTCATATTGCGTGCAAATCGTGGATCACTATGAGTAGTGGATTCTTTAGGCTATTTTTGTTTTTTGGATGATAACAATAGGATTGAATTTCCTTATTATTCTATCTGAAATGCCTGTTGTTGCGGAATGTAAATTCAAAATTCAAAATGAATGTCACGAATTTCATCTTAGGAATAATAATTAAGAAAATTTTTATTAATTTAATAAAAAATTAATATAATTTACCTGTACACTTTTACTACAAATTAGATTTTTAACTTGATCATACATATAATTATTCTTTAAATTAAAGTCTATATGAATTTAATAGACCTCGACCATTTTCTTGTTAANTTTTATCGTAATGTTTTGTAATACAAACTTCATCCATTTTATTTATTTTTCTGATTAGCTTCTTTGGTTTTTTTCATTAATTAATCATTTTCATTTTGATTATACCAGTTAATAATTCATAAAATAATTAAGTCACGCTCTTTATATACGGTTGTTTTCAAATTTATGTACGGCCATCACGACATTTAAACAAACTTATTCAAAGATGGTACGCGTTAGTTACGAGAAAAATATTTTTGTATTGGAACATGCTAACTTATATCCCAAGGGTCTCATTAAATGCAAATTAAAACGAAAACAATCAATAGGCAAGTGATAGGTCTCCCTTAAGAGAGGTGTGTTCAAAGAGATTGCCTTTTCGCTTTGGACGATTTTTTTTTATAATTTTGCTCGATTGAAAATTAATTAAGCTTAAATATTAATTGTAATTATACAGTTAATTTGTAATTGAGAAAACACTTAAAGTAACGGCATCGTAATTTAATCTCGAATTTGTCATTGATCTTCGGGCCACCCATGAACTTCAAATTTGGTCAAGGACGAATGATTTGAGAAATTAATGAATTGTTATTGATAATTTAATGTTAAAATTGCATAAAAATTGTAATTCAGTTAATTCTTAATATTAATTTTGAATTATTTTAGTCAAGAAAATATATTAAAAAATGATTCTAATTCGAATTTAATTGTTCAGTCTGTTGAATTTCTTTCTTTGTGTTTTAGTAATGTTTAAGATTAAAAAATGATTAAATAGTTGAAGATAATTATATTAAAATTACAAAGTGTTATGATTAAGAAAATTACAAAGCACAATCCTTAACAACCTTTATTATAGAAACAATAGCGCTGTTTCACTATATAATTTTGCATGGCTCTTTTATACAACATATTAAATTATTTTTTTAAGAGTAAAATACAAGTGTTAATTCTCACCTAAGCCGCTTATCTATGAATTATGTTTCTAAACTTGTTTTATAATGGTAAATGATCCTCGCTTAATGGAAAGATCGAAATCTAGAGATTCTAGAGATAATTCGTAGGCCTTTATATCAGTCATTTTAAAAACAATGTTTTATTGTTAGTGTAAGTGCAATTAATGATTGATAGGCTATTTTATCAGTAAAGAGAAAGTTTGCACACAATTGCAAAAAATGTTAATGTTAATAGACCTACTGCAAGAGCTTAAATAGACTGATTAGAATCACAAACAAAAAAAATTTAACCTTAAACTTAAATAATGTTGTATTTATATACTTTCAAATTAGCTTTTACTAGCTGAGTATGCCCAGCGCTGCTCTGTCTTTTGAGGGAGTGAGGGATTGGTGAGGTTGAGTTTGAATAGGGTGATAAAAATGATAGTCTTAGTAACTAAAACGTACATTTATTAACCTAAATATTAAGAATCATAAAACTGAAAAACCCAAAAAAGATTTCTCGGGTTAAAGTTAACAGGGGATGGAACTACAACATGTTTATTCCATAGACTTAACATTGTACTGTACAGTACATACATTTGGCACTCCGCCGCACCTGAACTATTGCACCTTTTTCAAATCTCTCTTCAGCGGCACCATCTACACGATAAGAGCTTTAATTTGATCCTTGAATCGTATTTTTAGCTCCAGCCGTTTACTCAAGTTAGACAAACGAAACCCTCTTTTAATTTATATATCAAAATATATTGTTTAACAAAAATTTTTTAGAATTTATACAGTTATTTACATTTTTTATTTACTCATTACACCGTTAATATGTAGTAAATATATACATGTTATTTGATTTAGCAATAAAAATATATTATTTAATTATTTTTACCCGTTATGTTAGCTTTTCTATTAAATCACGTTTGTTTATAAATCACGCGACGTCGCGTGTTTTACTAAACAAATGAGGACGCCAGACGAGGCGACTACGCGACGCGTAAGATTTAACCACAACTTTTTTGGCTTCGAAATTACGGAAAAAAAATTAAATAAGTATTTAAGATTAGGAAATAAAATTTTGTAAATAATACTGAAAAAATTTAACATTTTTTATAATTATTTTTCTCCACCGAGGCAAAACTTTACATGAAAGGTGTGCAGTATGGACGAATATTTTTCATTATTTTATTCCACCAATCTTCTGTTTGTTCATTTATAAATGTCTAAGCATCACATAGCGTATAGTATATTTTAAGTGACCGTCATTTTAAAATGGTAGGGGGAAGACAAAAATAGATTTTTATACAGCATCCTTACACGTAGAAACAAAATGCATCAGTCGAATTTTACATTGAATGAATAGTTCGTTTATGCTTGAACGTGTAATAACCCTTTATAACAGAGATTATTTAGAAGATTTTTGTTTAATATTGAGCCTAATATGTTTAACAAAACACATAGATCTTGCTTTATTTTAACACATAGACTACATTGTGTACCGAAGTAGTCTGTAATAAAATAAAATTTCTTTTTCTGTTCTTTATCGCAAATATTTAGTCAAACCTCCGAACAACGACCATTCTGGGAACATAAGACGTGTTTGGGGGTTATTTTGTGTGAGTTTTTGTTCAAAAAGAGTTCCTGAAAAATAAGGGCCGCTGTTTAGAGGTGGCCGTTGTTGGAAGATGGCCGTAATTGCAGGTTCGACTGTACTTTCTTATCAAATGATACGAGGCTTAAAAAGTTAAAAAAAGAATAATAAATAAATAAAATACAAATATGTCAGAGTAGAGCTATAATTGAATGAATTAAATTCGATTATAAAATACCGCAAATTTGAAAAATTTCCATAAATTTTTAAATTCAAACAGGCAAAATTATCTTTTTGCAGATTATTTATTATAAGTTTAAAAATATTTAGATGAAGTTAGTAAAAAAATAAAAATAAAGATTATGATATTGATAGGTAAATAATAGGCACTTTGCTTTATCAGGATTTTCATTGTTCATTCAAGAGGTGGCTACAAACAAGAATTTGTTATTGTGGAATAAATATAAATCTTAAGAACCCGCATATTCGACAATGTTCATTCTTTTTTCTTATTTGTAAATCAAGAAGAAAGAATGAAAAGAAGTGTTTAAATAAATATGTTAAATATTTTTGGTACGATTATATTATATAAAAGTGTTAAATATAGTCTTTAAATTAATACAATTAAAATTGTAGACAAATTTTAAACATTTTAAAATTAGTTTAGAGAATACGTGATTAAGAAAATTGATTTTAAAAGGCATCTAGAAAATTGTTTATTTAAAAACAAAAACAAAGACTAATTAATTCTATCGTATTTCGAGCAAGTTAACTTTGAACCCATATAAAATTCCAAGCGGAAAATTGACTTTACATTATTTTATTGTCTTCTAAATAACTATTTATCAAACTAGAAATTACAAGCTGACTTCATTTTGAAAATTGTTATCTAACAATACAGGACAGAGGCTTTCCATTACGTAAGGATGTTTCGAAACAGCCCATCGCCCATTATTTTGCGTCATCTATTGTTTCATTGTTTACCGTGCATTGTTGTACAACAGGCACATTGCTATCCTCAGAATCGTGTCAAAGCATTAAGTAAACTGTTAAATGGGTGTCTGGCGCCAACAATTATGTAAATGACTGCGTTGTTTACATTAGGATTGTTGTGTGCCTGGAGTGGTCACGGGTTTGACCCGAAAGGAAGGGGTCGCGTGTCTTTGTATTAAATTTCATAATTACATTTTGAAGAATCATTTCACGGGTCGTTAATGATTTCTCTTAATCGGAATATTAGTATTCACAGCCATTTATTCCTTTGAAATATTAGGTCAATAATATACTGTACAGTACATCGCTGCTTCCTCGTATGCGGTACAATAAAGACTTTTCCTAAATTAATTATGAAGTCGTTTAATTTTTATAAAATACGATAATATAATATAAACTTATTACATCGTGATATATCCTATTTTAAAACCGTTTAGATAAAGCTACTTATGAAATAATGTTATGCTTTCTCACCTTTAATTGTGAATTCTATTAGACTTACATTTTACTCATATTAGTCTATTTTTTAATTATATAATCTCTTAATTGTATTATAATTTTATTTGATTAATAAAGACTTTAAACTAAATTTTTTCTTATATTACGTTGTACTTTTTGAAGCAAAACACTGACGAAACAAATAAGGTTTGTTTTATTCTCTAAAATAAATTTAAGATTGTATACTTTACTTTAAAAATATACTTTAATAATTATAAGTAGATTTTACAAAAAATAAATTAAAATAATAACATACAAAAAGCTAAGAAAGTGCGCGTTGTTTATAGTAAATATAAATAATGTTAAACAATGAAAAATCTATAATTAATCAACATATGTTTAGTTTCTTCTCATAAAAAATTACAAATTTTTGTAATATTCATTAAAAGACTAAACTTTATATTTAACAATGAATTTCTAATTAATTAAAAACTCAGTTCTGGTTCAGCGTGATAAATTTGTTAACAGGTATTTTGAAATTTTTTTTTATTTACTGCTCATTAAAATCTTACTTTAAGAGGATTAATTCCATGAAAAAGGGGTATTAAAGGAATTTAAACCTTAGAATTTTCTGAAACAGAATATTAATTACATATTTGAATTCTAATTAGAATTCAGTTCGATATCCCTACTTAAAATGCTCTAGAACTGTTTAAGAATGCGGTAAAACTACACTTTGAGTAAAATAAACTAGAATAGGTTTGATTCGATTATAAAATATTAGTTGGCGCGACACTTTCTTAAGATTGACGTCTATTTTTTTAAATGTCTGCTTCTGGAGACCTACATGCTTACAATTGTTGATAGGGCATTTGTTAAAATTATTTTTTCAAGACAAACTATCAATATTGCTGCAGGATATTTTATTTTGAAATCGTAACGAACCTTTTTTTTATTGTATTAAAAAAATGAAACGCCTATTTCTCATATATTATCGAAAATTATATATTGTCAGAAATCGATAATTTCAAACTTCGAGAAGATAGATTACTTCTTTTTGTTTAATAATTATAAAGTATCGCAGACAGGTGTTATAAACTTATGGGTTTGCTAGGTTGAGCCTGATAAATTTATTTTATTTGTCGTTGTGTAAATTTTAAAATAAAAAATAATAGGTTTTGACGAAAAATATTGAAGAAAATTTACAAATATTTATTGTTTTCTGTCTATATTTTAAGTTTCCCATAAGTATACAAATGACTCCTAAAGACGTTAACGACTTAACTAACTGGGTATTCCTCTTCTTCCGATGTGCCGGAAACTGCATCGGGTTGAACGATTAACACTATAATACACTAGACGAAACATTCCTGCATGTTTTTATACAGATAATAAGTTGTTTGAAGTGCCGCAGACAACTTTTTACTTGTCCGAATTCATTAGTCAGACACTGACTTCCTAACCAGATTTGTTTTAGTTCCTGGAATCATTACGGTTTTCTGTCACTCATGTCAATACAAATACAAATAGTATCCGCAATAATAGCTGCTATATCATAAAACATACAATGCAAAGTAATAGGAGTACATATATCAAAATAATAAGCAATCAGGAACTTAGGGGAAGCCCCTTTATCTCTAATATAAAATTAGATAATACAGGAAAAGAAAAAAGACATTTTTTTATTTATTAAAAGGCAATTTACTAAATGAATATCTATAAGATATTGCTATCTATCTAGGCTGATTGTGTTTCTAATTAAAAATATTTCTTATTGCTTTTAAATTACATACCTATTCAATTGCTTGACTCCTACATAAGAAATTGATCAAACTCGTCTTCACACTGCAAGAAACATAATACTTCTTTAAAGTTCAATATATGAGTTCATCATTTCAAGATTTTTATGAGTTAAAAAAACTTATTTGTAGAGGATATAAGTTAAAAAAAATTGTTAAGATATAATTAATGATTAGAGTACAATTCTTTAGATTAATCTTTATAGGCCATGAAACTTTTTTATTCGTAATAAAACTTTGAAAGTCATCTTCAATAGATATGAAGTTATTGTGGACTTAATTAGTCAATGAAAATTACTACTTACTCATAAAAAATTAATTAACGAAATTAGCAGAGGATATCGCACATGGCATTGTAATGAATTAATGCTTGAATCCCAATTGAAGAGTATCGATGGCTGTTTTCACCATGTATTTCAATATCCATTGTTGTACTCTGTAACTGATTTTCAAGCATTCGCGATAACAGTGTGCGTTATAGTAAATAAGCGGATATTAAACCAGATAAAATGGTTTATAAATTGATAACATTATGTGCGTTAATTAATAAATATCGTGTTTGTTGAGCCAAGTCGATTATCTCCTTGACGTTTTACCTACTGCTAAGATAGAGTGGGGTGAACGGACCCTTCTGTTCATCGTTAGCAGCATCAAGTCTGACAAGGTTAGCGTGCGCAAGTCGAAATTGGTTATAATCATAGGCGCTGTCTCTTCCGCGTCGAACTTGATCTTTCACTCATGCCTCACCTTATATTTAGATACCGGGTGTTGGAAATCATATCCGTGGAGTACATTTATAGACGAGACCCGAATATTGAAACAGGTCTTGCTGTTAGTTGATATTGGGTGAAAGGTACGTTGACTTGTACTTTAAGAGCTGCGCATGCACTGGTATTATACTTATTAGGGTGTGGACTTCTATGAGAAAATAAAAATAAGAAAAAAATAGTAAATATGCTTCACTTAATGGAAATTTTGTATCATTATCCAGTCGTTCAGTTATGAAGAATAGATTTTACTATGTGTAGTCGAGCAACATAACATTAATGTTATCAAGATTACGAGATGAGCCTAATTGATTAGCAATATTCAGTTTCTATTAATATAATTCTGTTACGAGGAATGATCAAGATCGTTAGATATACTTTAAAATGTATTCTGAATCAGAAATAAATTATCCGTTAGACGAAACCTCTTCTGGTGCTTAGATTGGGAACTTGTCATCGCATCCATCATCCTATAAATGTCTGTTATACAGGAAGAATGCAAAATTGTTTTAAGAAGAAACCAGAAAGTGGAACGTCGTAGAAGTGCGTATTTAAGCGTTTTTTGATCTATCAAAGTTCGTCCAAGTTCGTCGGGTGAAACGGGCCTTATTCCCACGGTATATAAGCTCGACCTAGTTAACAAGTCGCAAAGTCGCAGGGACCCTTGGAATATAGAAAAAGCACCCTCATTTAAATCATAAATCATAGATTCTTCCGTTGCCTGAAGCAATCCTGGCTTCTTATTCGGAATTAGGAGTTAAAGTACAGTAGGAGTTGGAGATTTAAGATATCATTTGGAACAATCCATTTTAATGCATACGTACTGCAATTACACGTCGTAACAACATGCGACCAGCACCTAGGTTGTTATTGCATCTGACTTACCTGCTTTATCTACCTTCTTATGTGTCAATTGTATGGTTGTATCTAAAGGTTATGACAGTACATGAAGTAATCACAGGTCTTGTCATAGGAGGAAGTATTTTGAAGTCTAATTATTATATGAAATTTTTCATTTCATTTCGAAAATTTTTCCTCTTAACTGACAACTATTTTATAAAGTGAGATCCTTTTGTTTAAGAAGAAATTAGTTTATTTTTTTTTACAGAGAATTTAACAATTTCGAAATAAATGATAATTTTTTGAAAATAGTATCCAAATTTCATCTAATTGATATTCTACATAAGTGTATAAGTAATTGAAGGTTTGGATGGTGACAAAAATCTTTCCTATAATTTACTCGAACATAAGCTTGATTCTCGACGCTTGTTACTGCAAATAAATCAAAATTTCAATGGAGGTATTCGTTGCGATGGTGGTTAGACATTAGATTGATTATAGAAGTAGACAGCAACGAGTAAAAACTCTGTAATATCGAAGCTTATAAAAACATAAAGAGGAAAGCATGTAATTATTGAATGATGTTTTTGTTGGAAAATCGAACAGGTTCTAGAAAAGAATATGTCATGCCTTGCCTTAAGAAAAGATGAGATATCAAGTTTAAAAAACTTTTCATTTAAGTTTGGGTGGCTCTATTGTTAATGATATCTAATTTTATTCAAGAATAAAATAAGTTGCTATTTTATTAACTAGTTATAAATATTCTTTTTTACAATTTATATCTCATTAATAAACGAAAGTATATATTTTATAATATATAATTTCTAATCTGACAAAATAATTAATCACGAAACTATAAATAAACTTTACATTACTGTAATCAATTGTTATTTTTATTATTGTAGATGATAATTTACCTAAGTTCTATATGATTATCATATTTAAATATTGATTAATTAAAAATATTTCAAATAAATTTCGAATTCTTAATATATAAGTACAGTACATTTACAGATTATTTTAAATTAATTTAGTAACTTATGCAAGAGAACTTAATTCTAGTTAGTGTAAGATTTATCTCTTTTCTGTATTGAAAACTGATATATAATATAATTAATTCTTGGTTAAAAGCTTTAAAGTTATTATATAATTAAGAAATAATTAACCAATAATGCATTTAAATAATAATCAATTGCTGAAACTACTTAGTATTCTTTGACCACATGATAATTTTTCATTTTAGAACACAAACTAGGCCGAAACTAGATCTATATATTTTAAAACCCTTGTCATTATTTAAATTAAAAGTCTAAAACTGTTTTTAGATCGCTTAACCTCATAACTCGTTTAGAATATTGATTTAAAGCATCGAATATTTCAGAACAATCAAAAATTTCAATGCAGTTTTTTCGTTCTGTAGTTGCGGTTAACAAAAGTGTTACTACAAGATTATTGTATAAAAATTCTAGTTTTTTAGGAAAAGAAATCATAAATTAACGGAAAGATAAAAGGAAGGAACTCATAGTTTGCTTATAGAATATATATAGGCCCATTAACCCAACTGTAAATTTTAACATAGATATTTATATCTCTAAAGTCCTCTCACTTCTTTGGCATTCAGACAGAGAAACCTCTGTTATTTTTCAATTTTTTATATCATTGTGATGCCAGGAATACGTTGACAGATATCATTCATTAATAATATTGCAGTTGAATTGTCAAATCTGGACAGATATTCGGATAGGATTACAGATTAATAGTCGGAAAGAAAACTTCAGTAGCTTTTGTTTTTTTTTTTTTTTTTTGCTAAATAAAGCATCAATATCTTTGCATATTTTTTCAATTTCCTAGAAAGATTTAATCTGAAATACAAAGAATTATATTTATATCTTTTAATATTTTTTCCAGTTTTTTTCTTAGAAAAATTTAAGAAGCTTTACGAAATAAGAGAGCTTTACGAACATATGTATTTGTACAATAAATTTTGATATTTTAAATTCTTATGATTAATTATAATCATGGAACTATAAGTTATATGATATTAAAGTTATTTTATAATGTTTATGAGTATTATTTAAATTAATTTTTGATAATTATCTGAGACTTGACGATATTACAAAGAGTAATTTTAGCAAATTAAAATTTTTTAATTGTCAAAAATTGTTACTGATTAATTACTGAATAAATTTCAGTATTCAACAATAACACACACACCTTATCAGTTAATCTATTTTAATTCATAAGTATATTGTAGGTAGTTTTAAAATAATCTTTAAAGGGTTATAGACTGTTTTTTTAATCGACATTTGAATTTTTCAAACATTCTAAGAAATTATAATTTAATAATTAAATTTAAAAACTTTTATCTCAATTTTAGATTCCAATCTCCTGGAGAAAGGTGAATAATGTATTGATAATTAATAAAAATGCATTACACAACTTAACAATTAAATGAAGATTGTCTTTTAAAATGAATTTATATGTTTTAAAGGAACATATTTAAAAATTTAATAAGATACTTAAACATTGGAAAAATAGGTTATGAAACTTATTTCTAGATTGGCAATTACTTTTTATTTTTTGATCTGTTACGTTCATCAGATCGGTGTCAAATTAAAGCCTTCCACTCATGCCTCCTATGTCATTCTTGCTCCACCTTCTCTTGGTTAATTTAAGCTTTAATGCTGGAGCAAAACCTGTTAAGGTTCTATTTGTCATCTAGCATGAACATCTTAAAATAACTTCCCATACTAAATCACGTAGTTTATTAAGAAACCTTTGCTACCTTTCCATTCGTAACTGTCATCATCATACCTTCTGGGAGAAGAAAAAATTGTTATCGATCTGAGTTCAACGATTTCAGTCTATAGTCTGACTATTTATTTAGACCAAATTGCGTCTTTGTCATAAGCAACTATAAATCTAAAAGTTTAAGCGCTCTTAAAACTTAGAAGTCTTAAAATTAAAACTCCATATATAGGTTAAGCATGGTTTTGATTTCAGACAATTAAAATTGTTTACTTACCCTATTGTTTTCGAACCTTTCTAGATACAAATTGAAGCACTAGACATTCCGGCTCTCTGATTCTATAAAAGGACTTTACTAAAATCTAAGTCAAAGATTTAATTGTGTATTGTCTACAGAAACATGAGTCACATTGTAGTCTTACTAGCATCTGACCCTTAGGGATCTGTACTTTAAATGTAAAGGTTATACTTCAATCGTACTAGGTGGCACACCTTCAAGGATTTAATTTCCACGACCGTAAATAAATTTCGGACCTCCTAGGTGGCCTCTTAGCCGAAACGGATCGGAATGAACCACGTCTTGCCTTTGGCTTTATTCGACATACATGACAAAGAGTTCCTTTTCCATTCGAATATCTTTCAGATATAAATGCATTTAAATATGTACTCGATGAGCTTAAATGATTTGTTTCATAGTCTATGAAAAACTGTTGTGATCATTAATTTGGAGAATTCAACGTATTATCTCTTCTCGAACATCGCATAAAAAAATGAAAAATTTTGCTTATAGCAGCGAAGTTGGATTAAATTCTTCATATTGATGATAATAGAAATCTTTCATCGATGATAAAAAATGAAATTTATTTAATATTAAATAGGAAAGCATAAAAAACGCTTTAGCAAGTCCGAAAACAAGGTTCCTTACTATTGACTAGCTTAATTCTATATTAACATTAAAATTGAAATTTACTGCAATAGACAACACGTTATTATTAGCAACGCAACTATTAAACACAAGGTAATATGTTAGTTTAGATAAAGAGACATTCAGTTTGACTATTATTATTTTTTTATAATTGCTGTTACCTACAATTTACTTTGAATATTTCTATTTACATAATTTGTTATTTATAACAAAATAATACAATACAAAAGAGAATAGCACAACGCTTCTATATACTAGCAACATTGATATTGATATAATAGTAGCAAACATTATTTTTAATTCGTCACGCTTTTGTTGTAAAGAAATGTTTTATTTTAAATTTATCTGAGTATTTTTGTTTGTATAAATATAATAATAAAAATAATAGAATTAACAATAGAATATATTTTATTGTAAAAGTAAATGCAAGCAGAAGGAAATGTTTTTTTGCTCTCGTTATTTCATCGAATTGAAACTCCTTAAAGAGACAAGCAACAATTGGTATTACTAACCGCTGTCATTTGTAATAACACTTACAGATCTAATGACTTCACTTTAGTAGATGACTGTAGACTTACAGTAATAAACCACCGAACAACAACATTCTTACAAGTTTTTATTCGAAGAAATAACTTGGAGCTCATATTGCGTGCAAATCGTGGATCACTATGAGTAGTGGATTCTTTAGGCTATTTTTGTTTTTTGGATGATAACAATAGGATTGAATTTCCTTATTATTCTATCTGAAATGCCTGTTGTTGCGGAATGTAAATTCAAAATTCAAAATGAATGTCACGAATTTCATCTTAGGAATAATAATTAAGAAAATTTTTATTAATTTAATAAAAAATTAATATAATTTACCTGTACACTTTTACTACAAATTAGATTTTTAACTTGATCATACATATAATTATTCTTTAAATTAAAGTCTATATGAATTTAATAGACCTCGACCATTTTCTTGTTAACATATAATTAGAAAATATATAAATTACTAATCTAATAATATTTTTAGTTAGACAACTATAGCCTATAGTTACATGTAACTAGACTATTATATGTAATAGTTCAATTATGTAATTTAGTATATATTGTAAACAGTATAGGCTACATAATTGAACCAGTTTAATGTATTGTATCTTTAATCACTCATTAATTTGTATTTTTCGTAAATTATGTTATAAATTATTAGCGTGTATTAATATTTTAATAAGAAAATTTTGTATAATTGGAATTTTCTTCATATTTCGTGATATTTTACTTAATTAATTTTACAAACTTGCGTCATATTTTAAAAATAATGTCAAATTTCTCAATAATTAGCCCCTTTATTTCGTATTTATTCTTTCGTTTGATTCGAATTAAATAGCTGAACATTGTTTTGCTGTCTACAAGACCCAATTATTTTCTCGATAATCCACGCTCTACATTCAGAAAACCAAGCAACAATACAGATTTAACATAATTAATTTGAAAATCAGGTGGCATGTGTATGTGAGCAATAATCACTGAATATTTTGATAATGATTTATCATTTTTTATATAACTTATTATTAATGCTAACTAAATTTTTAAAGAATTGTGTTTATAACAATGAGTACTTCTTTCATTTTTTTAGACTGTTAGAAGCATTAAAAATTAGAATTAAAAAAAACTTTACGCCCAACGAATTGTCAGTGAAGCCATACTTTCATTTGAACCGATCTTGTTTGCTTTCTTTAACAAATTTTATTTATAAATATAATACATTTAATTATAACTGAATTAAAATGATTCATTTTAGATACTTTTAATAAATGATAAATGATTTTACAAATTAATGGCTAATTTTTAATAATTTATTTCCTAAACCTTTTTAAAACTTCGTTAAGAACGTAGTGCCTTTGCTTAATGGATTTCTTCAAGAAAAATCTCTTTAATAATTATAGACTTATTAAATTTATGAGCTATTCTGTGTACAGCCTGGTTTGATAAATACGTATTTCGAGATTATTTTGTGTCACGAACACTAGCACATTTAATCTTGAAAAATATTCGAAAATTTATGGTTGGTGCATGCCATCCTGGAAAAGTATAAATGGAACGGTAATTTCAACCATATAGCATGATATAGTAGTTTTATATGATAGAAGATAGAAAATAAACAAAGAGGAAATACTAAGCTGAATGTTAAGACGGGTAATGGCATGGGAACGAGCCCAAGAGCACAACTTTTCTCTGAGATGACCGTGAGTTGCCTAGAGCGCAACGAGAAAGGGAGGTGCTGCACAGATGTTGGCGCTTCTTGCGGCTTTTTCGAGTTACAGAAAATAGTGAGAAGCACTAGAAGTGATAGACACTAATCAACACGTTTGTTCTGAAATAGTACCTTATACTGAGGTTTGTTTATTGTTGAAAATTAGCCAGAGGCCAATCTAACAATTGCGAATTTCTTATCAGAGAGATTGAAAACCGAAAGCACTTATTTTGTTTCTTTTATTCTCTTTATATCTTTCCATTTTCTTACTTTAGTCTTCCTCTTAAATTTATCATTTCAAAATAACTTATTTTGGAGCTCCTCAACTATTATTTGCCTCATGAGAACATGACCCGAAATTTGCGGTTAAGAAAATTTTTGCTGATTTGAAATTCTTCACTTACAAGGTATTTTTACAGCTATTCTTAAAATACTTAACTCTATAAACGAATATATTTCATAAGTAAACGTTTTAATACTTAAATATTCCGTATAGATAAAATATAAAATGTAGCCTATATCATCATGCATTTAATCCTCAAACATATTGGATCATATCTTATTTTTATTATTTGCATATTTATTTATATTTAATAATTAATTTTTAATAATTTTTATCAGAGTGGATCTTCACACACAATACTTTTAATAAAGTATATTATTTACAAAATTAATCTAATGTACTGTGTAGAATATTGAAAGATCTATTGGGTTTTTAATATTTCCTAATAAATAGTACAAATAAGAGAAAATAGTAATAAATTAAAAAGATCTTATAATAAACTTTTTCCTCAGGCAGATTATAAAAAGGTAAACTCTGTTTATAAAAAAATAGGATATTTCCATGACTGGACTTACCATGATGACGTAATGCGGCCGCTTCAGTCCTATTTCAATTTCAACGTAGGTATAATTACTTAATAAATGCATATTTTTTGAAAGACTTCTATTTTATACCAATAATAAAAATGATCTATATTAAAAAATATAAAAATTGAATAAGTTTTTTTGTCAAAGTTTTAGGGGACGTCAATTTTTAACCCTTGCTTTTGGGCCTCAAAATATGAAGATCCGGCTTTGTATGTTCTAAAGAGATTCAAATAAAGACAAGCGTAATTTGTGTCGAAAAGGGTATTTAAACTATCAAACATTTTAGTATTAGAAAGGAATTAGTCTAATGACTTTTAAATAAAAATAGAGTTCTAAAAAAAAATGCAATAACATGATAATACTTTTGAAATTAGCCTTTCTATTGCATGTCGAACAATGATCAGAACTCGTAAAAAACGTAAATGGATTCTATTTGATCAAGAACATACGCTATCCCTAGATTATTTAATTAGAATCTTGCGAGAGAACAAGAGGAGAGGAGAAAAAACACCAAAACAAGATTGGATCGGAATTGTCCTTTAACTAGAAGGGAGGAGATAATCTCCAGACAATTAGAACCTACTGTTAATGACGACATCAGACATCAAGAAATGTCAACCCCCAGGGAAGAAAGAAATGCGATTCCTCTATCATAGATTAAAATGATGGGTGTGGCAAATGATTAAAGAATTAGTGAGCAAAAGAAGAAAGTTGCTGATGATCGTGATTGTAATATTGTCATTTCTTTCAACAGAATAGGTAGAGAAGCTTTATCCTTCCAGATAATGATGAATTTAAATCCAATTAAACTAAAGAATTTTTAATAAAAAAGAGGGTGAAAAACAGCATTCCTATGGTTAACTTGGAGATTACAATAAGATTCTTTACGCTTATTGTGAGCTTAATTAACTCGTGCAGTAATACGCATTGTTGACAAGGATAATGATATTAATTTTAATAATACTAATTTTAAATTCATTAGCAAATTTTATTACAATTACATAAGAGTCATAACTTTTCGGCCCACTTAATTTATTCATTCAAATTTTACGCCTCTAAGGCACTGGTAAAAAGCAAGGTAATAAAATCTTTATATATATATTCTTGTTTAAATTGCAAACTTAAAATGCTGAACAAAAAATGGAATTACTTTTGCATATTTTACACATAAATTATAAAATAAATTGGCATTTTAAATATGAATGAAACTTTCAAAACAGGGTCGAAACTTATAAATGATAAAATATCAACACGATGATTGAATGTTAAAATTTTGTTCTATATAAGATTTCGATCAATTTAATTTACGATCCAAGGTTTGTCGCATTCTTAATGAAGAAAACAAAACTAAAAAAACAAGAAGAAAAAAAAAAAGAGGACGAACACTTAGGTGCACGGACCACACCCCTTCGAAAAAGGGTTATAACGACCCGTTACACATCGATAGATTGGTAAACCCTTCATTTATAAAACAAATGGATGGCAGTGATAGAAAAGGTGGAGACTGAGATTACCTTACCAACAACTCTCTCATTGGGACAAACAAGTCAGTCAACCCGCCACTACTTTACAGCAACGCCAAGGCGACAACGTGAGATTCATCCCAACCGACTAGATGCAAAGATTACTATCTGTAACTTGATCTGCTTGCTACAAACGGCACATACGCGACAGTTGCCCCTCTAGTGGGCACTACGACCCGAAAAGGAGACCGGCTTAGGTGAATATATTAGAAGACGACGCATTGATAGATGGGTGGAGTTTTATGAGTTGGTCGGGACAGAAAATGTGTTGCTGTGAAGAAAGATTTGTGATTAGATTTTAGCGATTTCCCTCGGGACCTTTATTAACAAGACACAATCCGTGTGATAGATCGTCCTTTAAATTTGGTCTTCTATACCGGTTTGGATAATCTCCAACCATTTTTTTATTTCCTTTACAAGTGGATGGATCTTTTAACTGGAGCATTGCTCATCACTGCCATCTGGAGTTAGAAAAGTGTACTACAATAATCTCATTCCAATAGACTAGACCGGCTCATTCGAATAAAAGAAGATTTTTATGCCTCGTATCCATAAAGTAAGAAATAATTTTTTACGGATTAAAAATATCTTTTGCATTTAGAATTTTCGTCATAATGTGCCAGTCCTATGTCAACCCGAGGGTCGCTTTAGTCGGCAATTGTTCGATTATGGGATGAATTGTTAAGAGGAAGCCACCCAAACCTACATTTTGAGCCAATGTGATTAAAATGTATCAAAACGAGGTTTACTTTCGACCAATACAGTTACGCGACATCAAGGAGTTAAAACTGGGTTACAGCCGAACCAATACCGAGTAAGTGGGAAAAGACGGTGACAAAAATTACATCAGATAAACTTATTTCTACAGACTCAAAATGCTTTCTATAAAACCGCTTTTTATGATGTTTCTAGTAATAAAAAGAAACTAAATTATAAAACACTAGTAAGTGGCGCGTATTAAAAGGAGACAGAACTTTTTTTTTTTTTAATTGAAAGTTGTAGTAGACGGTGGTGTTGTTTGGGCTGCCATTTCCCAACGTTAAACTGCCGTCTATGAGTTATGGCTGCATAAAGCCGAAAGAAGTGCGCCATCACGCTCGTACCGTGCCAGGACGTAGTTTACGACGAGGTGCGCGACGTGACGCCGAACGGTCGATGATCGTTGTCGTCGCGGGATGTGATAGGGTACATTAGAGGAGTGGTCGGTCACCGTACGTCGTGAGCCGGCCGCGCGGCACCGCTGTCTACTCGTCGATACTCACCTTTAACCCCGAGTTTGATGAAGCACCGGAAATTTGACCTCACCCCCGCTTTTGAGAGGTTACGAGGTTGAGTGATGTGATGTGCATCCGCTAACAAGTCGTCGCCATTCGTATCGAATAATCGCGCTTCCGTCGACGTTTTTAACAAAAACACGTGATCCTTCCTTTGCTACTACTGTTTGAAACTGTTATAGATCTTTTCCTCTTATCAATAACCTTAAATTTCAAATGTTTTTTTAACCAGCTTAAATCCAGTTACGACATTTTTATTAAATGCCTCTAGCTTATGTTTATAATAACGTACAGTACTATACAGTCAATTTTTTCATTCTCTGGTAGGCTTATTTGTATGTTTTTGCATGACACGTCTTTATATGATATTAACAGATATAAATTCTTAAGATTCTGTGTAGTCCTGTCTAATATTTTATTCATATGTAAGTTACATTTTCTTGAATTATTCATTCGAAATTTTTCCATTAAGCACTATATATTTATTCCAATTCCTTTTGATATATAAGCGATGGAACAAATATAAAAACCTCTTAATTATAATAAAATGACACGAGCTTTAGATCTATCATTATGTTTTAATAATATATAGACACAACGGGTTAAAATATAAACAGAACCTTTAAAAATCTTTAGTTATAATCTTAGAGATTAATAAGAATAGAATAAGAATATTTATTATANATTTCGAAAATTTTTCCTCTTAACTGACAACTATTTTATAAAGTGAGATCCTTTTGTTTAAGAAGAAATTAGTTTATTTTTTTTTACAGAGAATTTAACAATTTCGAAATAAATGATAATTTTTTGAAAATAGTATCCAAATTTCATCTAATTGATATTCTACATAAGTGTATAAGTAATTGAAGGTTTGGATGGTGACAAAAATCTTTCCTATAATTTACTCGAACATAAGCTTGATTCTCGACGCTTGTTACTGCAAATAAATCAAAATTTCAATGGAGGTATTCGTTGCGATGGTGGTTAGACATTAGATTGATTATAGAAGTAGACAGCAACGAGTAAAAACTCTGTAATATCGAAGCTTATAAAAACATAAAGAGGAAAACATGTAATTATTGAATGATGTTTTTGTTGGAAAATCGAACAGGTTCTAGAAAAGAATATGTCATGCCTTGCCTTAAGAAAAGATGAGATATCAAGTTTAAAAAACTTTTCATTTAAGTTTGGGTGGCTCTATTGTTAATGATATCTAATTTTATTCAAGAATAAAATAAGTTGCTATTTTATTAACTAGTTATAAATATTCTTTTTTACAATTTATATCTCATTAATAAACGAAAGTATATATTTTATAATATATAATTTCTAATCTGACAAAATAATTAATCACGAAACTATAAATAAACTTTACATTACTGTAATCAATTGTTATTTTTATTATTGTAGATGATAATTTACCTAAGTTCTATATGATTATCATATTTAAATATTGATTAATTAAAAATATTTCAAATAAATTTCGAATTCTTAATATATAAGTACAGTACATTTACAGATTATTTTAAATTAATTTAGTAACTTATGCAAGAGAACTTAATTCTAGTTAGTGTAAGATTTATCTCTTTTCTGTATTGAAAACTGATATATAATATAATTAATTCTTGGTTAAAAGCTTTAAAGTTATTATATAATTAAGAAATAATTAACCAATAATGCATTTAAATAATAATCAATTGCTGAAACTACTTAGTATTCTTTGACCACATGATAATTTTTCATTTTAGAACACAAACTAGGCCGAAACTAGATCTATATATTTTAAAACCCTTGTCATTATTTAAATTAAAAGTCTAAAACTGTTTTTAGATCGCTTAACCTCATAACTCGTTTAGAATATTGATTTAAAGCATCGAATATTTCAGAACAATCAAAAATTTCAATGCAGTTTTTTCGTTCTGTAGTTGCGGTTAACAAAAGTGTTACTACAAGATTATTGTATAAAAATTCTAGTTTTTTAGGAAAAGAAATCATAAATTAACGGAAAGATAAAAGGAAGGAACTCATAGTTTGCTTATAGAATATATATAGGCCCATTAACCCAACTGTAAATTTTAACATAGATATTTATATCTCTAAAGTCCTCTCACTTCTTTGGCATTCAGACAGAGAAACCTCTGTTATTTTTCAATTTTTTATATCATTGTGATGCCAGGAATACGTTGACAGATATCATTCATTAATAATATTGCAGTTGAATTGTCAAATCTGGACAGATATTCGGATAGGATTACAGATTAATAGTCGGAAAGAAAACTTCAGTAGCTTTTGTTTTTTTTTTTTTTTTGCTAAATAAAGCATCAATATCTTTGCATATTTTTTCAATTTCCTAGAAAGATTTAATCTGAAATACAAAGAATTATATTTATATCTTTTAATATTTTTTCCAGTTTTTTTCTTAGAAAAATTTAAGAAGCTTTACGAAATAAGAGAGCTTTACGAACATATGTATTTGTACAATAAATTTTGATATTTTAAATTCTTATGATTAATTATAATCATGGAACTATAAGTTATATGATATTAAAGTTATTTTATAATGTTTATGAGTATTATTTAAATTAATTTTTGATAATTATCTGAGACTTGACGATATTACAAAGAGTAATTTTAGCAAATTAAAATTTTTTAATTGTCAAAAATTGTTACTGATTAATTACTGAATAAATTTCAGTATTCAACAATAACACACACACCTTATCAGTTAATCTATTTTAATTCATAAGTATATTGTAGGTAGTTTTAAAATAATCTTTAAAGGGTTATAGACTGTTTTTTTAATCGACATTTGAATTTTTCAAACATTCTAAGAAATTATAATTTAATAATTAAATTTAAAAACTTTTATCTCAATTTTAGATTCCAATCTCCTGGAGAAAGGTGAATAATGTATTGATAATTAATAAAAATGCATTACACAACTTAACAATTAAATGAAGATTGTCTTTTAAAATGAATTTATATGTTTTAAAGGAACATATTTAAAAATTTAATAAGATACTTAAACATTGGAAAAATAGGTTATGAAACTTATTTCTAGATTGGCAATTACTTTTTATTTTTTGATCTGTTACGTTCATCAGATCGGTGTCAAATTAAAGCCTTCCACTCATGCCTCCTATGTCATTCTTGCTCCACCTTCTCTTGGTTAATTTAAGCTTTAATGCTGGAGCAAAACCTGTTAAGGTTCTATTTGTCATCTAGCATGAACATCTTAAAATAACTTCCCATACTAAATCACGTAGTTTATTAAGAAACCTTTGCTACCTTTCCATTCGTAACTGTCATCATCATACCTTCTGGGAGAAGAAAAAATTGTTATCGATCTGAGTTCAACGATTTCAGTCTATAGTCTGACTATTTATTTAGACCAAATTGCGTCTTTGTCATAAGCAACTATAAATCTAAAAGTTTAAGCGCTCTTAAAACTTAGAAGTCTTAAAATTAAAACTCCATATATAGGTTAAGCATGGTTTTGATTTCAGACAATTAAAATTGTTTACTTACCCTATTGTTTTCGAACCTTTCTAGATACAAATTGAAGCACTAGACATTCCGGCTCTCTGATTCTATAAAAGGACTTTACTAAAATCTAAGTCAAAGATTTAATTGTGTATTGTCTACAGAAACATGAGTCACATTGTAGTCTTACTAGCATCTGACCCTTAGGGATCTGTACTTTAAATGTAAAGGTTATACTTCAATCGTACTAGGTGGCACACCTTCAAGGATTTAATTTCCACGACCGTAAATAAATTTCGGACCTCCTAGGTGGCCTCTTAGCCGAAACGGATCGGAATGAACCACGTCTTGCCTTTGGCTTTATTCGACATACATGACAAAGAGTTCCTTTTCCATTCGAATATCTTTCAGATATAAATGCATTTAAATATGTACTCGATGAGCTTAAATGATTTGTTTCATAGTCTATGAAAAACTGTTGTGATCATTAATTTGGAGAATTCAACGTATTATCTCTTCTCGAACATCGCATAAAAAAATGAAAAATTTTGCTTATAGCAGCGAAGTTGGATTAAATTCTTCATATTGATGATAATAGAAATCTTTCATCGATGATAAAAAATGAAATTTATTTAATATTAAATAGGAAAGCATAAAAAACGCTTTAGCAAGTCCGAAAACAAGGTTCCTTACTATTGACTAGCTTAATTCTATATTAACATTAAAATTGAAATTTACTGCAATAGACAACACGTTATTATTAGCAACGCAACTATTAAACACAAGGTAATATGTTAGTTTAGATAAAGAGACATTCAGTTTGACTATTATTATTTTTTTATAATTGCTGTTACCTACAATTTACTTTGAATATTTCTATTTACATAATTTGTTATTTATAACAAAATAATACAATACAAAAGAGAATAGCACAACGCTTCTATATACTAGCAACATTGATATTGATATAATAGTAGCAAACATTATTTTTAATTCGTCACGCTTTTGTTGTAAAGAAATGTTTTATTTTAAATTTATCTGAGTATTTTTGTTTGTATAAATATAATAATAAAAATAATAGA